>NC_069499.1:694622197-694692197 GCF_027579735.1 Bombina bombina | reverse complement strand
TTGCCGCATTGGAGGATGTATCTGATGATTGGATGAGTCCTAGGTATTCTGATCTGTATAGTTTCGCTGCCTCTTGGAGTAGAATGGGATGTGGGTCCCCTTTGTGCTGGTTTTCTTAGAAAACTTCCTGGACTTGTTGCCTCTTGGAGCTTGGTTCTCTTGTTTTGGTATGAACTTTCTTGTCCAGGTATATACCCAAAAAGACAGAAGACAGCAAAGATAGTGTAATACCGTTTTATTCAATAATAGTATAAAAAGTAACATATATCACACTCACATTTTTATGTCCTCACTGATATGAGGTATTGTTACAGCACATAGATTTAGAGGTGGAATCACAGGTGGTTATGTCCCAAGCAGTCAGAAAATAAAGTCAGTATTCTTAGATGTCACAAGCAGTGATTACAGCCGACGTAAGGATGTAGCCCAGGATTTTATCTAGGTTAATCACGCTAATTAGGTCAGTGACTGTAAAGGGTGGTCTGTTTATATATTCAGATATGTCCAGTGTCTTTATACATGTCACACCGATCAGCAGATGCCAGATACATGATATTAATACAGTTATTATCGATGCTGCATGTGCAGATGGATTAGTATGGTACCAGTCTGGCAGGTCAGGCAGTATACGATATTAATGGCAGTTAGTAGCAGTTAATAAACAGATCAAAAGCTCAGTTCATACATAAAATGCCAGCTTAAAAAACAAACAGTTTAAAAGCAGTTTAAAAGATAATAAAAAAGGTGAGTAGTGTTACCCTAAATGCAATAACCCTAACGCGTTACAAAGGTTTATATCTCCTTCTTCCTTCAGAGGGGTTTGTATATATATATAATATATATATAATTCCAATGTGCAGTCAAACCAGCTCTAAGAGTACCTGAAGTAATCACAAAAAATCCAAGATAGGATTACCTATGACTTCTAGTGTTTGAGTCAAAGGGTGCAATGGTGGAATCAAAAAATTAATAATTACTCTAATGAAAGTAAAGAAATACCAGAGAGGAGAAAAGAGTAGAAAAATTACAAGGATTCCATAGCCAGCACTATCCTATTCTAATATATCTTATACCAGGAAAGCAGGCAGCACCAAGGGGATACTTAGAACCTACCACACAGCAAAGATTCACAAATGCACATGTCCATATATAATACAAATATATTTATTGATCACCTACACATAGGAGAAAAAGACACATAATTGATGCCCCTAGATATATATAGAATATTAATAAAATAAAGCAGACTATGGCCATAGGGAAAAACTAAAAGTCTGTTATAACTATACCATAATAGATTCACAATATCATTACCGTAAGAATGTCTGATTGAATATGATCATTATGAATGGTATAAAAACTACAGACAGTAAAGACTAGAGACAGATATGAAGTGTAACCTGTACATCATGAACAGTCATAGACAGATAGTGACAATAAGCAGCATGTTATGAATGACTAGGGTTAACTGCCAGTCATAAATGATTACAAGCAGTGCATGCATATAAATTAGTGTCAATGCGATAATGTTAGCAAGTCAATATAAACCAAGCATTCTGCATCTAGAGCAGTCTGTCATAACGCTCAATTGTTGTTAGATTGAGAGGCGCAATATGCACATATGCTATAGTCCTGTAAATCAATGCAGGCATAGTGAATGGCAAAAGAACCCAATTTGTAGTATGAAGCAGTTCATGCATGTGAACATTTAACTCAGGACACAGT
The DNA here is from genome assembly GCF_027579735.1 of Bombina bombina. NCBI lineage: Eukaryota > Metazoa > Chordata > Amphibia > Anura > Bombinatoridae > Bombina > Bombina bombina. The sequence continues at coordinate 694,690,472 of NC_069499.1, read as the reverse complement.
TTCAGCAGTCACATATAGCTGTAGATTATTAGAAAGCAGTCCTTTGCAATACGGTCCATATATAGCATGGATATGCAGATTCACAAGGTATCCGGTACTAAGGGATAATCCTACAGAAAGATATACTTCCATCTAAGGGTCTCAAGTACACTCTCACCACCTCCTGGGTATTGTGAAACCAGATCGATATACTTCAGCTTGACCTCCATTGCAGTAATTGCCGCTTTCCAAGCCGCTTTTTGTGCTGCAGCTGTCTCATTTTCCCTTTTTCTCAAGGCCCGGTCAAGGCACAACAGATCCTCTGTAAGCTCGGGCAGCCACCCCGAGTAGTGTTTGCAAATAAGTTACATGTGTTTCGCCACCAGGAAGTTCCGGTGCGGCTTCCTCAGTGCTGCTGGAAAATGCTTCCTCCCGGAAATTTATACCCCTTATGTGGGAGTCCTGGGTAGTTTGTTTCTCCTCCCTCTTTAGGGAATCTGTTACTTCCATTCTATTGTTCTCTTTGGGCAAAAAGTCACATCAATATATTTACCATAAGCTCAATAATTATTGCCTATGCCACCATTTTACACTATATGTATATTAATTCTCCCAAGCGTAACGATCTACAAAATTCATACACAAGCATTAATTAAATTCCTAAAAATAAAAAGGAAATAATGGTAAGATATGGAACATGTGCATCCGCGAATCATATAGCAACAAGATGTGTCCAATAAAGATATTTATTACTAATTAAAAATCAATTCTGAAAAAGTATCCAAAGTTATTATGATACTTTTATTGTTATATACAGTGACTGACGCCAACAGGCAATCAGAGCAAGCGCTGAAATTCAGATTCATAATTATAGTGGGAGAAAAGGAGCATAATTTATTTCCTCATTAAGACCTCCTGGAGCAAGGGTATTCATGTTGAAAATCCATTTACACTCAGATTGTAACAATCTTTGGTCCAAATCTCCCCCTCTATTTGCAAGTCTATTAGTTCTAAGCCTCTAACTTTAAATGTAGATACAGAACTATTGTGGTATTTATAGAAATGCCTAGCCACACTGCTGTCATCTAGATTTTTATTTTTAATGTCTCTTTTATGCTCCTTGATTCTCTCACGGAGTTCTCTATAGGTTTTCCCAATATAGTAAACCGGGCAAGAACAAGAGACCATGTATATTACACCTTCACTTCTGCAAGTGATATGTCCCTTTATTAAATGTTTTTACAGTGTCTCCTTTTTGCAAGTTTTTACATATGCTTCATTTCCCACATGCAAAATTGCCGTTCTTAAGTTTGTAGTCTGATAGCCAATTTCCCTTTGGTTTGTTGTGTTTAAAATGACTGTGTACTACTTTGTCTCGTAAGTTGGGGGCTTTTTTTGGGGTCATAATTGGTCTCTCTCCCACTATCTCTTTAACTACTGGGTCGGTATGTAATACATTCCAATGTTTAGAGAAGATAGCTTTGATATCCTGCCACTTATTATTATAAGTGGAAATGAATCTAACCACTTCTTTATTTGGGTCAGTTTGTTTATTTGTATATAGGGTGTCATCCCTAGTCTTTTTGTTCGCTTTGAAATAGCTTCTTCTCAATAGTTTCTTGGAATACCCCCTTTCCAATAACCTATTTTTTAAATCATCAGCATGCATGTTTATCTAATTCCTCTGTTGAACAATTTCAGTTGGCCATAGGGATTCCCTTCTTCACTGGTCTCTATATGATGACTATCTGCTTGTAATATTGTTATTTGCCTGCCTGTTTCCTTTCTGTATATTTGAGTTTGTAAAGGTACCATTCACTACTGAAATGTTCAAATCCAAGAAGTTGATTTCAGTGTGGCTATAAGTATAGGTGAACTTGAGGTTTAATTCATTGCAATTCAATTTTGCAATGAATTCCTCAAGCTCCTCTGCAGTTCCATTCCACAATACCAGAATATCATCGATAAAATGCACCCATAGTTTTATCTTGTCATCCATATTCTGCCATCATATCTGTACACAGTCATTTCCATTTTTCCTAGGTTAGGCACGCGTAAGTGGGAGCACAACTGGCTCCATTGCGTGCCCATTACCTGACAATAAATTTCCCCATCAAATGTGAAATAATTACTATTTAGAACAAAATTCAGTATATCAAATCACAAAGTCAGTATGTTTTTGATAATGTAGACCCCTTTGATTTAGGTAGTGTCTGCATGCCTCGACTCCCAAGTGATGGGGAATCGAGGAATACAGAGCCTCTACGTCAATGGCCACGAGTATCGTATTTTGATCTACTGTTAAACTGTCTAATTTTTTAAGGGCATCTCCTGTATCCTTTATGTAAGATGGTAAAGTTTCAAGGAAGGGCTGCAGGCAGTAATCGATATATCTGGATACATTATCACCCAGGCTACCTTGGCCCGAAATAATGGTCTTCCTGGTGGAGGATTTTTCCTTTTTATGCAATTTTGGTATGGTGTAGAATGTGGCAGTTTTAGGCTTTTTAATATTCATGAATTCAAATTCAGCTTTATTAATTATACCACTTTTCATAGCTGGGTGAGAATGTAATCCAGTTCAATTTTGGTATTCAACAGTGGGATCATTATTAAATAATTTGTACTATTTACTATCTGTAACTTGTCTCAGACATTCTTTCCTGTAATCAGCAGTATTTAATATAACCATATTTCCACCCTTGTCCGATGGTTTGATGGTTATATCTTGATCTTTAATCAGATCATTAAGAGCCCATCTCTGTTTTTTGGTGAGATTATCTTTATAGCCTGTCTCAATGTCTAAACTGGCTATTTCTTTTTCAACCAGTTTAACAAAACTATTTACTGCACCAGCCATGGACAACGGTGGCATGTAGCTTGATTTATTTTTTAGGGGAGTAAACCCTATATGTGGCACCGATATTTCTTGTGGCTCATTGTCTGCAGATGATGTTATGTTGTTCTGTGTACATTCTTTTTGTATAGATACCAAATCACTTAGTAATTGTCTATACCTCATATCTAAGGTTTGCTGTTTCGGTTTACCTGCATATAGTTTTTTTAAAACTATTTTTCATGCAAATAGATTCAAATCCTTGACTACAGTAAATCTGTCCATTTTACTAACTGGTGAATAAGACAGTCCATTTTTAAGGACTTCTTCATGTTCTTTTTTAAGAATTTTATTGGACAGGTTCACTATTTTCCAGTCATTTGTCATTCCATTTTCTGTGGCTGGGTCTTGTGCCACAGCCCCTATTGCTGGCTCCTTAGATTGTAGGTCTTTTTCACTGTATCTGCCCCTTCTGTACTTCCTCCCTGCTCTGCGCCTTTTTCCCCTCCCCCTTTCCTTGTTCCTCGTTTGATCTAAAAAAGATCTCTGATTTCTTCTACGGTTCCTCTTTTTATTTTTATTATTTCTATTTCCTTCGCTATTAGTTGATTTATCTGTATTTGAGGAAATGTCGGTGTTCCACTCTCTACCAAAATCATAAACCTTGTTGGTTTGGTAGTCTTGGTAGTCTCTCTGAAATTTTCTCTTCTTTCTGGACTTAGTTTCCTCTTGTATTTTCCTTAGTTCTAGTTTTACTCCATTCATTAGTCTTTCATATTCTATGTGAGTCTGCCATTTATCAATTACTAATTTACTCTCATCCATTTCTTTTTTAGCTCGTTCTAGTCTCAATTCTTTCCCTTTGAAAATCAGTCCCATTATGTTAAAGGAACAATCAGATAAATAGTCATCCCATGTTTTTGTAAAGTCTTTAAGTAATGGATCTCTTAAGTTATTCCCAGGTCTTTTCTTGAATCTTAATCCTCTAGGGATCATTTTAGATTCAAGATATTTGTTTATGCTCGATATCTCCCACTTTAGTTTAAGTTGTTTAACAGATCGATTCTTATATGTTTTAAAAAATGTATAAATATTATTGTCAGCGCTCGTCTCATCCTGACTGCTGGCGGCAGTCTCAGTACATACAGAGAAAGTTTCTGATATATCACTTTCCCATTCTTCATCATTAAATTCAAATGTGCAGTCAACCAGCTCTAAGAGTACCTGAAGTAATCAAAAAAGCCAAGATAGGATTACCTATGACTGCTAGTGTTTGAGTCAAGGGTGCAAGGTGGAATCAAAAAATTAATAATTACTCTAATGAACAGTAAGAAATACCAGAGAGGAGAAAAGAGTAGAAAATTACAAGGATTCCATAGCCAGCACTATCCTATTCTAATAAAATCTATTTTTTGATTACTTCAGGTACTCTTAGCGCTGGTTTGACTGCACATTTGACTTTAATGTAATTGGAGTTTACCTAGTAAACTAGTACTCTTTCTATTGTCACTCTTAGCTCCCTGATAGATTTGGATCGCAGTGGCCCCTTGGAGAGGTGAACCTTGACATAGCTTTAGCATGGCTACTATTAATGATGAAGAATGGGAAAGTGATATATCAGAAACTTTCTCTGTATGTACTGAGACTGCCGCCAGCAGTCAGGATGAGACGAGCGCTGACAATAATAGTTATAAATCTTTTAAAACATATAAGAATCGATCTGTTAAACAACTTAAACTAAAGTGGGAGATATCAAGCATAAACAAATATCTTGAATCTAAAATGATCCCTAGAGGATTACGATTCAAGAAAAGACCTGGGAATAACTTAAGAGATCCATTACTTAAAGACTTTACAAAAACATGGGATGACTATTTATCTGATTGTTCCTTTAACATAATGGGACTGATTGTTAAAGAGAATGAATTAAGACTAGAACGAGCTAAAAAAGAAATGGATGAGAGTAAATTAGTAATTGATAAATGGCAGACTCACATAGAATATGAAAGACTAATGAATGGAGTAAAACTAGAACTAAGGAAAATACAAGAGGAAACTAAGTCCAGAAAGAAGAGAAAATTTCAGAGAGACTACCAAGACTACCAAACCAACAAGGTTTATGATTTTGGTAGAGAGTGGAACACCGACATTTCCTCAGATACAGATAAATCAACTAATAGCGAAGGGAATAGAAATAATAAAAATAAAAAGAGGAACCATAGAAGAAATCAGAGATCTTTTTTAGATCAAACGAGGAACAAGGAAAGGGGAGGGGAAAAAGGCGCAGAGCAGGGAGGAAGTACAGAAGGGGCAGATACAGTGAAAAAGACCTACAATCTAAGGAGCCAGCAATAGGGGCTGTGACACAAGACCCAGCCACAGAAAATGGAATGACAAATGACTTGAAAATAGTGAACCTATCCAATAAAATTCTTAAAAAAGAACATGAAGAAGTCCTTAAAAATGGACTGTCTTATTCACCAGTTAATAAAATGGACAGATTTACTGTAGTCAAGGATTTGAATCTATTTGCACGAAAAATAGTTTTAAAAAAACTATATGCAGGTAAACCGAAACAGCAAACCTTAGATATGAGGGATAGACAATTACATATAGGGTTTACTCCCCTAAAAAATAAATCAAGCTACATGCCACCGTTGCCCATGGCTGGTGCAGCAAATAGTTTTGTTAAACTGGTTGAAAAAGAAATAGCCAGTTTAGACATTGAGACAGGCTATAAAGATAATCTCACCAAAAAACAGAGATGGGCTCTTAATGATCTGATTAAAGATCAAGATATAACCATCAAACCATCGGACAAGGGTGGAAATGTGGTTATATTAAATACTGCTGATTACAGGAAAGAATGTCTGAGACAAGTTACAGATAGTAAACAGTACAAATTATTGAATAATGATCCCACTGTTGAATACCAAAATTGAATCTGGAATACATTCTCACCCCAGGCTATGAAAAGTGGTATAATTATTAAAGCTGAATTTGAATTCATGAATATTAAAAAGCCTAAAACTGCCACATTCTACACCATACCAAAATTGCATAAAAAGAAAAATCCTCCACCAGGAAGACCCATTATTTCGGGCCAAGGTAGCCTGGGTGATAATGTAACCAGATATATCGATTACTGCCTGCAGCCCTTCCTTGAAACTTTACCATCTTACATAAAGGACATAGGAGATGCCCTTAAAAAATTAGACAGTTTAACAGTAGATGAAAATATGATACTCGTGGCCATTGACGTAGAGGCTCTGTATTCCTCGATTCCCCATCACTTGGGAGTCGAGGCATGCAGACACTACCTAAATCAAAGGGGTCTACATTATCAAAAACATACTGACTTTGTGATTGATATACTGAAATTTTGTTCTAAATAGTAAATTATTTCACATTTGATGGGAAATATTATTGTCAGGTAATGGGCACGGCAATGGGAGCCAGTTGTGCTCCCACTTACGCGTGCCTATACCTAGGAAAATGGGAAATGGACTGTGTACAGTATATGATGGCAGAATATGATGACAAGATAAAACTATGGGTGCATTTTATCGATGATATTCTGGTATTGTGGAATGGAACTGCAGAGGAGCTTGAGGAATTCATTGCAAAATTGAATTGCAATGAATTAAACATCAAGTTCACCTATACGTATAGCCACACTGAAATCAACTTCTTGGATTTGAACATTTCAGTAGTGAATTGTACTTTACAAACTCAAATATACAGAAAGGAAACAGCAGCAAACACAATATTACAAGCAGATAGTCATCATATAGAGACAGTGAAGAAGGGAATACCCTATGGCCAATGAAATTGTTCAACAGAGGAATTATATAAACATCATGCTGATGATTTAAAAAATAGGTTATTGGAAAGGGGGTATTCCAAGAAACTATTGAGAAGAAGCTATTTTAAAGCGAACAAAAAGACTAGGGATGAAACCCTCTATACAAATAAACAAACTGACCCAAATAAAGAAGTGGTTAGATTCATTTCCACTTATAATAATAAGTGGCAGGATATCAAAGCTATCTTCTCTAAACATTGGAATGTATTACATACCGACCCAGTAGTTAAAGAGATAGTGGGAGAGAGACCAATTATGACCCCAAAAAAAGCCCCCACCTTCAAAGACAAAGTAGTACACAGTCATTTTAAACACAACAAACCAAAGGGAAATTGGCTATCAGACTACAAACTTAATAACGGCAATTTTGCATGTGGGAAATGAAGCATATGTAAAAACTTGCAAAAAGGAGACACTGTTCATGATCATTACAATAGAAAACATTTAATAAAGGGACATATCACTTGCAGAAGTGAAGGTGTAATATACATAGTCTCTTGTTCTTGCCCGGTTTACTATATTGGGAAAACCTATAGAGAACTCCGTGAGAGAATCAAGGAGCATAAAAGAGACATTAAAAATAAAAATCTAGATGACAGCAGTGTGGCTAGGCATTTCTATAAATACCACAATAGTTCTGTATCTACATTTAAAGTTAGAGGCTTAGAACTAATAGACTTGCAAATAGAGGGGGAGATTTGGACCAAAGATTGTTACAATCTGAGTGTAAATGGATTTTCTACATGAATTACCCTTGCTCCAGGAGGTCTTAATGAGGAAATAAATATGCTCCTTTTCTCCCACTATAATTGTGAATCTGAATTTCAGCGCTTGCTCTGATTGCCTGTTGGCGTCAGTCACTGTATATAACAATAAAAGTATCATAATAACTTTGGATACTTTTTCAGAATTGATTTTTAATTAGTAATAAATATCTTTATTGGACACATCTTGTTGCTATATGATTCGCGGATGCACATGTTCCATATCTTACCATTATTTCCTTTTTATTTTTAGGAATTTAATTATTGCTTGTGTATGAATTTTGTAGATCGTTACGCTTGGGAGAATTAATATACATATATTGTAAAATGGTGGCATAGGCAATAATTATTGATCTTATGGTGAATATATTGATGTGACTTTTTGCCCTAAGAGAACAATAGAATGGAAGTAACAGATTCCCTAAAGAGGGAGGAGAAACAAACTACCCAGGACTCCCACATAAGGGGTATAAATTTCCGGGAGGAAGCATTTTCCAGCAGCACTGAGGAAGCCGCACCGGAACTTCCTGGCGGCGAAACGCGTGTAACTTATTTGCAAACACTACTCGGGGTGGCTGCCCGAGCTTACAGAGGATCTGTTGTGCCTTGACCGGGCCTTGAGGAAAAGGGAAAGTGAGACAGCTGCAGCACAAAAAGCGGCTTGGAAAGCGGCAATTACTGCAACGGAGGTCAAGCTGAAGTATATCGATCTGGTTTCACAATACCCAGGAGGTGGTGAGAGTGTACTTGAGACCCTTAGATGGAAGTATATCTTTCTGTAGGATTATCCCTAAGTACCGATACCTGTGAATCTGCATATCCATGCTATATATATGACCGTATTTGCAAAGACTGCTTTCTAATAATCTACAGCTATATGTGACTGCTGAACTGTGTCCTGAGTTAAACGTCACATGCATGAACTGCTCATACTAACAAATTGGTTCTTTTGCATTCACTATGCCTGCACTGATCTGTCTACGAATGTACATGATGTACAGGTACACTTTCATATCTGTCTCTAGTCTTTACTGTCTGTAGTTTTTATACCATTCATGAATGTCATATTCAATTAGACATTCTTACGGTAATGATATTGAATCTATTATGGTATAGTTATACAGACTTTTAGTTTTTCCCTATGGCCATAGTTCTGCTTTATTTTATTAATATTCTATATATATCTAGAGCATCAATTATGTGTCTTTTCTCCTATGTGTAGGTGATCAATAAATATATTTGTATTATATATGGACATGTGGATTTGTGAATCTTTGCTGTGTGGTAGGTTCTAAGTATCCCCTTGGTGCTGCGCTTTCCTGGTATAGATTATATTAGAATAGGATAGTGCTGGCTATGGAATCCTTGTAATTTTCTACTCTTTTCTCCTCTCTGGTATTTCTTACTGTTCATTAGAGTAAATATATATATATATATATATATATATATATATATTGCTTCGCTAGGCTACATTCAATCTTGAAAGTATAATGAATTTGTGTGTACAGTTGCATTAACAACAATCCAAATAAGCATTATTCCCACTCATACGTGTGTGTTGTATATAACAGCTTGGTTATTACAGAGGGAAACATGGTACTTGCTATATATCAGTAGCGGTTTAAGTAAATAGATTGAGGTATCTGAGCTCCTGGTATTAATCAGTTCTATTTCACTAGGCTGGATTAATTCTAAATAATATAACAGGTTTTTATATATGCAATCGCATTGACACCCTTCCCTGTGAGTATTAATCCCACTGATACGTATATATTGGCTATTACGGAAAAAGATAATGTCTTGCGATATATCTATCGTGGTTTGAGTAAATGAGTTAAAGATTCACTACATTATCTGCGCTCCTGGCAATAATCAAATCTGTTATTATATTGTTCTTTAGCCGCTATATATGGCTGTTTCAAAAATCTAATTCTGTTAGCCCATACAGCTCAACAACCCTGCTCATTACTATCTCTTATCTATATATCCCTATATTCAAGTTAGGTAAATTAAATAGTGAGGAAGTGTTTCAAACATCCTCCATTACAACAGAGCCACCTAACAGTTGTATATTTAAATCCAAGGGTTTGTAATGGTTTTTACGTTATTCCACAAATTTACAGAGTAAATAAAACACTGTTATTAAGCGATCATGTTTATGTAATTTTTAGCCTGTGTATAAGCCATTAACTAGGATACGCTCGTGATTTAAAGTAAAGTTTTTTTAGGCTAGTTTTCCTGCTAAATTAAAACACAGAGTGAGAGCCTATTAACTCCCCAACCTCCCCTGACACGTTTCGCCGACTAACTCAGCATTTTCAAAGTGTTCTTCCCTTGTGGGAATGAAATGATATAAGTGCAACAAACACCAACACACTCAACTCTGAATAAAATCTATATTTATCTGAAGTCAATCACACACTTAGGCCTCTATTATAAACTAGATATTGTTAAGATTATAAAGTGATTTTTGGAATTAAAGACTATGGATTAACATCATCATCCTAGGTTATTTATACTGGAATCACTGGTATACTTATATACTTTAGGGGCTGTAGTTCAAAGTTGCTTATAATCAATATTGGTTCCATCGAATGACCACGTCATCCCATCTAATTCCTTTTAGGTCTAGATATCTATCCTGTGCTTATAATATTTGTGTCCATTTATTTTAATTTGCCCTAATAAAAGTTATATTTTAATTAATCTGTTCCCTTAATAACCTGCCACTTGCTGCTCATAAGTTCTAGTATTTCATGAGGGAATTAGAGTGCTCTTAGTTATACTTTTTTGCAGTCTTGTACTGCTTTTCTGTAAATTGTCTCTAGTACACAGCACCTATTATGATACAATATATAACAACTCTGAGGGGTATAAAACATTGCTACTCCCAATTGCAAATTAATCTTCACATTCAGTTCCCTTTAACATTTATAGTAGTGCCATTGGTTTCTTTGTATAGATAGATAGAAAGATAGATAGATAGATAGATAGATAGATAGATGATAGACAGAGAAAAAAAGATAGATAGATAGATAGATAGATAGATAGATGGATAGATAGATAGATAGATAGATAGATAGATAGATAGATAGATAGATAGATGATAGATAGATAGAGCAAAAGAGATAGATATAGATAGATAGATTGATAGATAGACAGAGCAAAATAGATAGATAGATAGATAGATAGATAGATAGATAGATAGATAGATAGATAGATAGATAGATGGTAGATAGATAGATAGATGATAGATAGATAGAGTAAAAAAGATAGAGATAGATAGATACTTTTAAAATGCACATCTGCAAAATATTGCACTTTCTAATCTTCCCAAATCATAATATCAGAATTAATACTTTTAACACTTTTAGTTTTAAATATTGTCTAAAAAAGAATTAAAGAATAATATAAATATGCAACTTTCACATTCCAATGAATAAAATGTTCAGCATTTATACTGAGATAAACATGATATGATGACAATTTACACAATCTTTTCTGTGCCTACTGAAAATGGAAATACTGAATTATTAACAATCCTTGCATTTTTCCTTCTGGGAAGTTATTAAATTGGGTGATTAAAATGAATCGGCAATCTGAATTGCATAGAAGGTGCAAAGCAGCACAAACCACACCAACTTGTTACTGTATTTTTTCTGTAGTCATGGCAACAGGATTTAATACGTCTCTGACAGCTAAACCAAACACAAAAGAATTCTCTTGAGTACTGTAATTCTAACAACTATAAAACACGAATAAAATAACAGTTTGGATTAAAGACAACTAATTGCAATGCATTGTTGTAAACTAGATGTTTTTTAAAAAAATAAAACTGAAGAAGCACAATGTACATTTATTTAATGCATCAAAAATCACAGTGCTGTACTACTGTAAATTACTTTCTTATATTCATGTTGCAATAAAGTAATTATTTAGTTAAGATAAAAGAGACCACTGACAACTGCATTCATTTACATTTTCGCACTAAACCAACCAGGAACTCTTAAACTGAGAAAGCTTTATATTCTAAACACATAAGGATATTTGTCCTCTGGAAATTCCTGCACCTGATACTGTTTAAACACACACACAAATAATATCCCATAATTAGTTCCTTTCCTTTATAGGCTTTGGTAGTTATTATATTTCTAAAGTTTTCTTTCTCTCTCTATTTTTTATTTATATTTATATATGTAGTCTTCTATATATATATATATATATATATATATATATATATATATATATATATATATATATTGTAATATGTTTTAATCTTTTGATTTTTGTGCAGTGGAACTCAGCTTCAGATTCACTCTGAATAATTATGTTGTGATTGTATCACAAAAGTAAAGGTACACACTATGGAGAAGTGTTAACCTTGTAGCTTAGTGAAGTTGATGGGTTACACTTGATTTCTAACAAGTGCACAGCAGAGAACTGTGACAATGTTGCTATACACAATTAGGTAAGGAAAGCTGAAAACGGTTGTAACAGACTGTAATGCTCCAGCCGTAATACAGGCTTTGTTTATCTGATGTAATAGTTTGCTCTTAACAGAGAGTTCATTACTGAATACTCATCGTGCTTTGCTTCCACGATTACTGTTACCTGCTTAAGGGCCTGGAGCTCTGGAGGTGTTGCTGAGGTCTGAGAGCGGAGGATGCGTGACGTCACAGGGGGCATGGTCTCTGTTGCATGGAGTGAGAGTTAATTCCACAAACATATCTTATTCCTCTGAAATCACTAGCAGTCTCACTGTATCCTTACTGGAAGAGATCTGTCTCTTTGCTTTCAATCAGTTTCCTTGGTAATGCTGAAGTCTGGGGCAACAAAGTTGTGAGTCAATGGTGAGTCCGTTTTAGCTTGGTGTAGTTGGATATTCTCTATATCAGCTTAATAGGTATGCAGGAGTAGGTTATATTGTCTCTTTGAAGACTCAAAGGTTAATTTAGTTTCCCAAGAGAGTTATCCTCTGATAAGAGACTCTGTGCAAGCAGTTGCAATGTCTTACTACTACAAAATACTAAGCACCAGGTTGAGGGTGCAGCGGAGATTTATAGAAAAGGTAGGCAGGACATCTGAACTAAAGGAACAGTAACCAGGTGGAAAATAGATAATTCTGCAGAACCCTGATAATACCACCTCCTCAAACAAGCTAACCCACAGCTTGAGGCCTAAGCCGGTCTGGGTACTGGCGGTGGAAAACCACAACGAGTCTGGGAGTGTTGATATAAGTCGTAGGTTCCCAGGAGTCTTCCTCGGGAGAGTAATTCTTCCATCTAACCAGATATTGGAGAACGTCACGACTAAACCTGGAATCCAGCAAAGAATGAACCTCGTACTCATCTGGTTTCATGAGATGAGCTGGAGGTGGCAACACTTGTTTTGAGCTCCATGTAGGTATGTAAGGCTTCAGTACAGACACATGAAAAGTTGGATGTATCTTGATAGAGCTTGGTAACGTTAACATGACAGCATTTTGGTTTATAATTCTTTGTATGGGGAATGGTCCAATAAAGAGATTCTTGGTGGATTCTTTGTAAATCATAGTAATACTTTTGGTTGGATTGAGCTTGGAGTATATTTTTCAAAGTTCTGTATCAGGGAATTCGTAAATTCATCAACCAAGGGTGTAGAAGCTGCTTTGTCTGGGGTTAGAGTGAAACCAGGGTGGTATCCATAATTAGCGTAGAAGGGGGTCATCTTTGTGGATTCATGTTCTGAATTATTAAATGCATATTCTGCCATGGGTAAAAATTCCATCCAATCCTCCTGATGGTAAGAACAGTAGCATCTTATGTATTGCTCAAGCCATTGGTTAAGCCTTTCGGCTTGCCCATTAGTTTGGGGATGGAAGGAGGTACTGTACCTGTGATTAATCTGAGTTACTTCACAAAGTCTAGTCCAGAAATGAGAAGTAAATTGAGTACCCCTATCTGTGGTGAGTATTGGTGGAATTCCATGTAGCTTAACTATGTGTTTCAGGAATAACTGGGCGGTCTCGTAGGAGGTGGGTATCTTGTGGTACAGGATAAAATGTGCCATCTTCATGAACAGATCTATGACCACTAGAATAGTATTTTGATTCTGTGAAGTAGGAAGATCTACAATGAAGTCCATTCCAACATGCTGCCATGGTCTGTCCGGAACTGGTAAGGAAAATAACAGACCATAAGGGGATTGTTTCTCAGACTTAGATGTGGTACAAATCAAACAAGACTTGACATAGGACTGTACAATTTTCTTTATGTTTGGCCACCAATAATTTCTGGATAGCAACTCCAAGGTATGACGAGCCCCAGGATGACCAGCTAGGGGTGAGTCATGGCAAGTTTCTAAAGCCCAAGATCTTAAATGATTTGCAGGTATACTTTTCCGTTATGGTAGTAAGTTCCATCCTTCATAATTACAACTGAAAGCGGGACGTCAAAATCTTCTCTAGACATACGTTTTATATCAGCTATTAGACGAGTTTAAATCCCTACAAATCATTCTTCTGGTATCATTGGTGTGGTTATTGAAGTGTTTTCGGGTCTTTTGAGCTGTCGTGAGAGAGCATCTGCTTTGCCATTTTTTGAGGCAGGCCTATAAACAATGTTGAAGTTGAATCTGGCGAAGTACAAACTCCAAAGGACTTGCCTTGATGACAAGGTTTCGTTAGTTTGCAAGTATTGAAGATTTTTGTGATCTGTGTAAATAAGAATTGGCAGCTTGGTTCCTTCTAGCAAATATCTCCAATGTTCTAATGATCGTCTGATGGTCAAAAGTTCTTTTTCCCCAATGGGGTAGTTCATCTCTGCTGATGACATTACCTTGGAAAAGTAGGAGATGGGGTGAATGGGTTATGAAACAGAGGTTTTCTGAGAAAGGACAGCTCCAATGGCAAAATCTGATGAGTCAACCTTAAGGATATATTACAGGTTTGGGTTTGGGAACTTGAGTATAGGTGCTGAAGTGAAAGACATTTTTAACAAGTTGAATGCATTTGTGGCTTCTATCGACCAATGGAAAGGAACAGAAGAACTAGTGAGAGCAGTTAGTGGTTTAGCTATTTTGAAGAAGCTATATATAAATTTCCTGTAGTAATTAGCGAACCCGTAAAACCTTTGTAAATCCTTTTTATTTGAAGGGAGTGGCCAGTCTCTGACTGCTTAAATGTTCTCATTTTGCATCTGCATACCAGTGGGAGAGATGTTGTATCCAAGGAATGAAATGTGATTGGTATGGAAAACACATTTCTCTGGTTTTGCATATAATTTATGTACTCTCAGCCTGGAGAGAACCCAACGAACATGTTTGATATGGTCGGATTTGTTTGATGAGTATATGAGAATGTCATTGAGTTAAATGATGACTCAGGCATCAAGAAGATCTCTAAAACCATAATTTATGAAATGCTGGAAAGTGGTCGGGGCATTACATAAGCCGAAAAGCATAACTAGATATTCAAATAAGCCATAACGTGTCCTGAATGCTGTGAGCCACTCGTCCCCCTCTCTGATCCGTATGAGATTTTAGGCGCCCCTAAGGTCGAGTTTTGTGAATATAGTGGCATGTGAGAGGCATTCAATGAGTTTGGGAATTAAGAGAAGGGGATACCTGTTCTTGATGGTAAGCTTGTTGAGTTCATGGTAATCTATTATGGGTCATAGGGTAGCATCTTTATTCCTAATGAAAAACATTCCTGCTCCTGCAGGGGAAGTGGAAAGCCTGATGAATCCTTTGCGCAAGTTATCCTCAAGGTATTCTTTTAAGTGACCCAACTCAGGTTGACTGAGGGGATAAAGATGCCCATATGGAATAGTAGAACCCTCCTGTAATTGTATTGGGCAATCATAACTACGGTGGGGAGGTAAGTTCTCTGCGTCTTTTTTGCTGAATACGTCAATGAATTCCATGTATTCTTTAGGAAGAAATTCTTCCACCTCTTTAGTGTATTAAAGTATGTGTCTTGGAAAACATGTATTGCAGCAGTATGAGGAATCTAAGGAAACCTCAAGGGTTGACCAATTAATAGTTGGTTGGTGGAGTTGAAGCCAACGAATGCCTAAAACTATAGGGAAATGAGGTGACGGTAGAACATTGAACAATATGTACTTAGTGTGTCCAGTCTTGGTGGTAACTAAAAGAGGAAAAGTGTGATGAATAACAGGACCAGTACTGATGGTTGAACCTTCAATAACTCGAATAGACACAGGAGTTTGCTTTAATTCAAGTGGGATTTTCTTTTTCTTTACAACATCAATATCAATAAAATTCCCAAAAGCTCCAGAATCGACTATAGCTTCAGTCTTCAGTTGGTCTTGATCCCACTGTAAATAAAGAGGTAGACTGCAATAAGAATTTTTTATCAGTTTGTTGTGATGAATGTATTACAGTAAACTTACTTATTTTATTCTTTACTAACAAAGGGCAGTCCTTGACCGAGTGCATGGGCTTGCACAATACATGCAAAGGGATTTCATTCTTCTCAGTTTCCTTTCTTTGGCTGTTAGGGGACCTCTTATAACCCCTAGCTCCATAGGTTCACTCTGAACCTTTGTAGTAGATGGTGATAGGGTAGAACCACTCGGGTTGGAAGTTTTTGTGTAGGTATCTGTACCTAAACGTTCAGAACTTCTCTCTCTGAGTCTTCTGTCAATTTGTGTTGCCAGCCTCATCAATGCTTCTAAAGTCTTTGGTAAATCCGTCCTTGCTAGTTCATCCTTGATGTTTTCTGCAAGCCCAAGGCGAAACTGATTACGTAACGCTATAGGATTCCATTGTGAGTCGGAGGCACAATGCTTAAATTCGGTAATGTACTCTTCTACCTGTCTTTTTCCTTGTTTCAGACTCCTCATTGTGGCTTCAGCAGTTAATTGTACATCTATGTCCATGTACAATTCATTTATCCTGGAAAAGAAAGCTTCAAGCAAAGTTGATGAATTGCATCAAATTTATTGTAACATTTGCACATATACTTTCTTTATGATTTTTTTCCTTTAATAAATTTAATTGTTGCATCTTGACAACCGTGTTTAAGTCGAGCTTTAAGTGATTCACAGATTCATTGTGTGAATTTAATTTTGTGACTTTATGTGCAGTGCTGGAAAAGGCTTACTTCTATTTCTCAATCTAATTATAGTTATTTTTTAAGCCACCTTGCACCTGGTGTCTCATCTTAATATTAAGAGAGGTGGGCCCTAGTTCACCAGTCTAAATATTAACCCCTACTAGCTGTTTTTTTTCTTTATATGCACGCCTGACATGTTTTGGCTTAGTAGCCTTAATCATAAACGTGCTTTAGTGAAGTAGACATCTGCTATTTAAAAACAATACTGAGAACCAATTGGTTAATCAAAATATACATGTGACCAGTAGTCATTTGTTTGTGGTTAGTAATCATCCATTTAACCCTATGTATACTTAATAGACAGCAACATTGTCTAAAAATTGTGTTTTTGTATTTAATATTTAATAATCGTCTATTTAACCATGTATATACTTAAAGAACCGCAACATTGGCTGAAAAATAATTTACATGGATATATAAATAATTACAATGTAATAATTTGACATCCTGCAACCATATTCAATAAAGTAACATACTATTTGAATAAATCAAAGCTCTAATGGATACAAAAAATTCACTGCAACCTTGTGTTACTGTGCCAAATAACAATCTACTATTTATAATCATGTCAACAATAACAAGGGTAAAGTCAAATGACTGGCGATCATATAATACCAATACGCACTGCATAGAGTTAAAATTCAAATTCAACTATAAATAACAGAAAACAATATTTATTGAACAGATAAATACAATGACCAGAGTTTGTTCATCTATATATAGCTCTAAATTCTTACGTGGAGACCTAGACCCTGTGTGTATGTATGCATTTATTAAGTTTATTATGAATTTATTTACATTAATGTTTTATAATTATTGTATATTGGTCATTTATTATAATAAAATAAAAAAATATAAAATGATAATTGGTAGTAATAGTTGTGTCAAACTATTATTTCAAGATGATGTTATTAAGCCAGCAAACCACATTATAAATGGGTATCTTGTTGAGCATATATGACATATACTGTATTAGCATTATACAAAGCTAAACCTTAGAACCTTTGGTTTGAAAACCTTTAATATAGAAAGCAGACAAGAATACCATTATAAATCTTGTTGTAAAGAATGAATATTCTATTTACAACTGCATCATTTGGATGTGCATTATTCAATTTAATATGCACAGAAAAAAATTACTCCCAATAATTATTAATATCATAAATACTGTTGAAACCTCATGAGATCGTAATCCCCAAGGTAAAAATCCAAAAGGCTTCACGTTTGTGCACCATTCTTGTAATGTTACCACCCCGTCTAGGGGCTTTTACATGCTCAATCACTATCCACTTAAATGTTACACTATCACTGTTGCGATTGAGGATGAAGTGCTTGGCCAACTCAGAGCTTTGTTTTGATCTATTGATGTCTGAGAGGTGTTGGCGAATCCTCTCACGTACTTCCCGAGTAGTGCACCCAACATATTGTTTATTGTAACAACTACACCACAGCAGATATACTACGTTTTTACTTCTGCAATTGGCATAGGTTGCCATTCAATACTCTTTCCCTGTATTTGTGCTCACAAAGCTTGTTCGCTTTTCAGTGTGGCTACAAGGGATACATGGTCCGTAGCCACATTTATACATTCCTTTATTTTCTAGCCACACTCTACCTTTTAAATTTGGTGCGCAATTCACTAGGAGAAAGAATATTTCTCAAGGTTGCTCCTCAACGATACGAGAAATGACAACCATGTTTGACTGTGTCACACAACTGATCATCAGCTGTGAGCATTGGCAAATGTTTTCTGATAATCTGACAAACTTGTTCATAGTCTGTAGAGTATTGGGTAACAAATGAAACTGGCTGCATTACTTGTTCAGATGTATATTTAATGTTCTTTTTCTTATATTTATCTTTTAAGAGAGTCGCCCTGTCAATAGCATCAAACTCTTTTTTGGCTTTGTGTATAATCTCTCTGTTGTAGCCTCTCTCTATTAATCTTCTTTCCAGATATTGACATTGTTTCTCACAATCAATAGCCACTGGACAGTTCAGTTTAGTACATATGAACTGTCCTTTAGCTATGTCATAGGGCACTCTCCTCGGGTGACAACTCCTACTATGTAGAAGAGTGTTACCCGATATTGGCTTTCTGTAAATGGATGAAGTAATAGTTACTGAGTCATATATATATATATATATATATATATATATATATATATATATATATATAAAAATCCCCAAAGAAGGATAAGCACAGTCTTACAAATTTATGCAACTGCCAGGGTGCACTTTAAGTCCCATCAAAAAGGCACTCACTGGTCTTCATAAAAAGTAACTTTTATTTCAGGTGGTCCGTAAAATGACATAACGTTTCTGTGTAGTCCAACACCTTTGTCAAGTGTCATGTAAAAAACAAGCCTCCAAGAACCGGAGCCCCAGAACCGGAGCCCCAAACAAACACATATATATATATATATATATATAAATATATATATGTATATATATATATATATATATATATATATAGAGAGAGAGAGAGAGAGAGAGAGAGAGACAGATAGATAGACAGATAGACAGATATGTATTTGTGTATGTGGAGGTTTGTTCTTAGCACTTTTTCCCAGTTAGGTCCTAAAATAATGCATTTGAATTCCTAAGATGCTGCTTTCCTGGGTTTCTCACTATCACCTTAGGCCAGATTACAAGTGGAGTAAATGTGTGCTGGTATTACAAGTTAAGCGCAATTCGAACGTGAATTCACGTTTGCATTGCTAGGAAGCATTGCGCTGATGAGAGTCAGAGTAGTAGCGCAGCAATGGCAGCAAATTTAAATATATATGTATATGACTATATACATATATATTTATGTGTTTATATGTGTATATACACATATTTAATTTAATAATAAAGGGTTTAAGAGTGGTGAGATAATGTTTACAACGTTCACAATATATTGCTCCAATTGTGTCCCACTGCCACTTGTCCCTCTACTCACTCCCAAAACTTGTATGAAGGTAGCCTTAACTTTGTTATATCCCCAGAAGTAAGCTGAAACTTGCTTACCCTGCTCTGGATGCCGCTTTCAGTACCTCTCCTTTAGAGTGCTACAGTGTAGAGGGGCTCCGTGTCTTTACAGTCCTTAAGCCGTTGCTCTCCCGCTCACCCTTCTCAGCGTCTTAGCCTCAGTACGCGACAATCCGGACACCCGGGTGCTTCAAATGACGTCGCTTCAAGGGGGAGGAGTGGAGCGTGGTGGCAGGACAGTATGATGGTCCGCTGTGGGAGGATGTGGATCAGCTGGAAGAAGATGCACTGAAGAAGAAACATGATCCACTCCTTCCAATTTGAATAAAAAACTAAATTTATTGACAAACTTTAAAAGAAAATGGAAGCTCCAGTACAATTTCAAAGAGGGCGCAGCACTTGGCTTACGCATTTCAGCTGTTCAGCCATAATCATAGCCTCAACTGAACAGCCTGAACAGCCGAAACGCGCAAGCCAAGTTCTGCACCCTCTTTGAAATTGTACTGGAGCTGCCATATTCTTTTAAAGTTTGACAATAAATTTAGGTCTTTATTCAAATTGGAAGGAGTGGATTGTGTTGTCAGCCGTATTTAGTCAGTCCAGGATTTAACCCAACTGCTAGCGTGAAAATTAAAACACACGCTGGCACACTGAGAAATATCCAGGACGTGACCCACTCAGGAAACAAAATAAGCAGGTTATCAGCAAACAAATGATAATGTTCCTTTTTTGCAGGTTTGCAATAAACAAAGATAATGTCCCTTTAAGCAGGTTGTCAGCAAACAAAGAATAAGTCCCTTTAAGCAGGTTGTCAATAAACAAAATATAATGTTCCTTTTTTAGCAGGATTAAAGCAAACAAAGATAATGTCCCTTTAAGCAGGTTGTCAGCAAACAAATGATAATGTTTCTCTTTAGCAGGATTAAAGCAAACAAAGATAATGTCCCTTTAAGCAGGTTGTCAGCAAACAAATGATAATGTCCTCTTTTTAGCAGGATTAAAGCAAACAAAGATAATGTCCCTTTAAGCAGGTTGTCAGCAAACAAATGATAATGTCCTTTTTTTAGCAGGACTAAAGCAAACAAAGATAATGTCCCTTTAAGCAGGTTGTCAGCAAACAAATGATAATGTTCCTCTTTAGCAGGATTAAAGCAAACAAAGATAATGTCCCTTTAAGCAGGTTGTCAGCAAACAAATGATAATGTCCTTTTTTTAGCAGGATTAAAGCAAACAAAGATAATGTCCCTTTAAGCAGGTTGTCAGCAAACAAATGATAATGTTTCTCTTTAGCAGGACTTCAGACAGGCAAGGGACAAGTATATCCAAAACGGCATTGAGGTTCAGACAAAGCTAAGTCAGGAAAGTTAGGGTCAGGAACAGAAAATAAGTACTCACTTTGACAAGGTCCGGCAAAAGAGAACAAACGGGCCCCGAGTAAATCTGCCGCCGAGATTTAAAGGCTGAGAGAGGGCCGTTACGTCAGAGGGAGTGTTTGAGAATGCGTCATGTTGCTAGGCAACGTGATGTAAGAACACAGAAGAGATCCGGGAGCCGCAGCGAGACGGCGATGAACGGAGGGAATCATGACAGCACCCCCCCTCAAGGACCCCTCCGGGGGACAGGACCAGGCTTAGTAGGGTTAAACTTGTGAAAGGCCTTAACTAAGGCAGGGGCATTTACCTGCCGGGCAGGTTCCCAGGATCGTTCCGTAACAGGATAACCTTTCCAATGAATGAGATAATACAGTCTCTTGCCACAAAGTTTGGAATCCAGAATGTGACTGACCTCAAATTCAGGTCGTCCATGAATCAAAAGAGGTGGAGGTTTGAGCATAGGTTTAGAATACCTATTAGATAACATAGGTTTTAGAAGAGATACGTGGAATACAGGATGGCCTTTGAGAGTCTTGGGCAGAGCAATTCGGTAAGCAGTAGGACATACTTGACCCAGTATCCGGAAAGGACCCACATATCGTGGTCCCAATTTGGTAGAAGGCTGCTTGAGGCGAAGATGACGTGAAGAAATCCAAACCTTATTGCCAGGCCGATATTTAGGAGCCCTCCTTCGACGAAGATCAGAATAGAACTTATAACGTTCAGAAGCCTTAGAAAGAAAAAGACGTATCCTCCTCCAATGACGAGTTAACCTCCTGACAGATAGATCAGAAGCAGGATTTTCTGTGGAAGAAGTGTGTAGAGGAAACGTTCTGGGTTGAAATCCATAGGCCGCATGAAAAGGAGAGGTCTGGAGAGAGGAGTTGTAACGTGCGTTATGAGCCAATTCTGCTAGTGGGAGATAACCAGTCCAATTAGAATGATGATGATCCACATAATGCCTTAAATAAGTTTCAAGGCACTGGTTAACCCTTTCGGTTTGGCCATTAGACTCTGGATGATGTGAAGTAGATAAAGAGATCGTTGTCCCAAAGTGTTTGCAGAGTGATCTCCAAAACCGGGAAACGAATTGTACCCCTCTATCCTAAACGATAGTCAGAGGGAAGCCATGTAATCTCACAATGTGTAAGAGAAATAGTTCAGAAAGTCTTTTGGCAGATGGTAAACCAGGTAAAGGAATGAAGTGTGCTGTCTTAGTGAACCTGTCAACAACCACCCAAATAGTGTTGTTTCCAGCTGAAAGAGGAAGATCGGTAATAAAATCCATGGATAAATGGGTCCAAGGCTGATGAGGAATGGGTAACGGTTGGAGCAAACCGGAAGGAAGTTGACGAGGAGTCTTATTGCTGGCACACTGTGTACATACTGAGACATAATCTGTAACATCTTGAGACAGAGTAGGCCACCAGACATGTTGCTTGAGATTCCGAGCGGTGTTACTGATGCCAGGATGTCCAGAGAGAGGACTGTCATGAGCCCAATATAGAATCTTGGAACGAAGACGTTTAGGAACAAAGAGTAGGCCATCAGGAGGTTTGCAAGACAAAGGAAGATCCTTCTGAGCGGATTGTAAGTCATGTAACCACGAAGTTGATAACTGGGCTAAGACTTTATGAGGTTGAAGAATGGTACCAGACTCAGGAGTTGAGGTATCTTGAAATTGTCTGGAAAGGGCGTCAGCCTTGATGTTCTTAGAACCGGGTATATAAGACAGATTGTAATGAAAACGTGAGAAGAACAAAGACCAACGTGCTTGTCTGGAGTTCAGTCGTTTGGCCGTTTGTAGATAGAGAAGGTTTTATGATCTGTGAGTATAGTAAATGGTAAAGAAGTACCTTCCAACCAATGCCTCCATTCGTCCAGGGCCATTTTAATAGCAAGCAACTCTTTATTGCCTACATCATAATTTAATTCAGAAGGAGAAAATTTCTTGGAGAAGAATCCCACAGGGTGAATCTTTCCTGTGTCAGGTATACGTTGGGAAAGAACAGCCCCAGCAGCAACAGAAGAAGCATGCACTTCAAGAATAAATTGAAAATCCGGATTTGGGTGACGCAGGATAGGTGCAGAAGAGAAAGCTTCTTTGGGAGAGTCAAAAGCTTCAACAGCCTCAGGAGGCCACTCTTTACAGTTTTGCCCTTTTCTGGTGAGAGAAGAAAGAGGTGACGTAATTGTAGCAAAACCTTTGATGAATTTCCGGTAATAACTGGCAAAACCCAGAAAACGTTGCAGAGCTTTAAGAGAATCAGGTCTAGGCCAATCCAAAATGGCAGAGAGTTTAGTTGGATCCATTTCAAATCCTGATTCGGAGATTACATATCCCAAGAAGGGTATGGACCTTTGATGAAAAGAACATTTTTCCAGTTTAGCAAATAGATGGTTAACTCTTAAACGTTGAAGTACTTTCCTGACGTGATGTATATGATCTTGGTAGTTTTGAGAAAAAATTAATATATCGTCAAGGTAAATGATGACAAAAATGTTCAAATAATCCCGAAAAATCTCATTCACGAAGTGTTGAAAAACAGCAGGGGCATTACACAGCCCAAAAGGCATGACCAGATACTCATAATGCCCAAATCGAGTGTTAAAGGCTGTCTTCCATTCATCACCCTTGCGCATACGGATGAGGTTGTATGCTCCACGAAGATCTAGTTTGGTAAAAATGGTGGAACCTTGAAGATATGTGAATAATTCAGGAATTAGGGGTAAAGGATACTGTTCTTGATGGTAATTTGATTTAACCCTCTGTAATCGATACAAGGTCGCAGTCCGCCATCCTTTTTTCCCACAAAGAAGAATCCAGCCCCTACAGGAGAAGAGGAGGGTCGAATGAATCCTCTGGCCAAATTATCTTTGATATATTCTTCCAAGGCTACATTTTCAGGCCTTGAAAGTGGGTAAGTCTTGCCTCGAGGATAAGGAGCCCCAGGAAGAAGATCAATAGGGCAATCAAATGAACGGTGAGGAGGAAGGCGTTCTGCTTCTTTTTTAGAAAAGACATCGACAAAATCTTGATAAGGCATAGGTAGAGGACCAGAAGTGTCGGTAGTAAGAGCAATAGTGAGTGGTATTTTAGTAAGTTCTTGAAGACAGTTAGTATGGCAAGATAATCCCCAGGAGGTGAGTTCACCATGGGTCCAAGAAAAGGTAGGATTATGCAACTGAAGCCAAGGAAGACCCAAGATTATGGGAAATTGAGGAGTAGTAATAACATCAAAACATATCCTCTCACAATGAAGTACCCCGACAGGAAAAAGTATGGGTATAGTAGTAAACTGGATGAATCCGGAACCCAAAGGATCTCCACTAACAGTAGAGAAAGAAACTGAAAACTTCTTTCTTAGTAAGGGAATAGTGTGAGAAGACACAAAAGTGGAGTCAATGAACACTCCTCCAGCACCAGAATCAATAAGAGCTTGGGTATGAATCTTGCTATCACCCAATTGAAGAGTTACAGGAACAAAGAGTTTATTATAGAGGGAATGAATTCTTTTTTGGCTTAACTCAGTTCCCTGGACAGAAGTTAAGCCCTGGCTTTTACTGGCCTGGTAGGACAATCCCTTAATAAATGCCCTTTAAGGCCACAGTATAGACACAGGCCAAGAGAACGTCTTCTCAAACGCTCTGTTTCTGTTAATTTTATGGTTCCTACATCCATAGGTTCAGCCTGATCAGGAGAAGGAGAGGCAGTCATTACTGGGTTAGAAAAACGAGGAGCCAGACGAAAAGGAGTTCGAGTTGAGGACCTCTGATTTCTTTCTCTTTCTTGTTGGCGTTCACGATATCTAGAATCAAGACTGATGCAAAGATTTATTAAGGCTTCTAGGGATTCTGGAAGTTCCCGATACACCAATTCATCTTTGAGACGTTCTGAAAGTCCTTTGCGAAAAGCTGCTCTAAGAGCTCCCTGATTCCAAGTAGTTTCAGATGCAAGAGTGAGGAACTCAATGGCATATTGAGACACTGCTTGACCACCCTGACGTAGGTCTAAAAGAGAAGCTTCAGCAGCGGAAGACCTTCCAGGTTTGTCAAATACGTTAGAAAAAACAGAAAGAAAAGCATCCACATCTTGAAGTATAAGATCATTTTTTTCTAACAGAGGTGATACCCAGGCCAAAGCTCTTCCTTTCATTAAGGAAATAAGGAATGTAATCCGAGAAGAGGGAGTAGCAAAAAGGGTAGGACTGTTACGAAAGTGAAGTCGACATTGATTCAGAAAGCCCCTACAGTCTTCAGGATTCCCGTCATATTTGTCTGGAAGAGGAATCCTAGGACTCAAATGTCCTTGTGATTGGTTGTTGGGGATCGGAGGAGGAGATGCCTCAATAGGATTAGGATTGTGAGGGATAGGATCAACCAAGCCCTGTAATAATGTAGTGATTTGATCCAGCTTAGAATCCAAGGATTGCAAGTGGGTAGCATGAGATCCCAGGAATTGTCCCTGGTGGGTCACGGCCATGGATAATTCAGTGGGGTCCATTTATGGCCCGTTTGTAATGTCAGACGTATTTAGTCAGTCCAGGATTTAACCCAACTGCTAGCGTGAAAATTAAAACACACGCTGGCACACTAAGAAATATCCAGGACGTGATCCACTCAGGAAACAAAATAAGCAGGTTATCAGCAAACAAATGATAATGTTCCTTTTTTGCAGGTTTTCAATAAACAAAGATGATGTCCCTTTAAGCAGGTTGTCAGCAAACAAAGAATAAGTCCCTTTAAGCAGGTTGTCAATAAACGAAAAATAATGTTCCTTTTTTAGCAGGATTAAAGCAAACAAAGATAATGTCCCTTTAAGCAGGTTGTCAGCAAACAAATGATAATGTTTCTCTTTAGCAGGATTAAAGCAAACAAAGATAATGTCCCTTTAAGCAGGTTGTCAGCAAACAAATGATAATGTCCTCTTTTTAGCAGGATTAAAGCAAACAAAGATAATGTCCCTTTAAGCAGGTTGTCAGCAAACAAATGATAATGTCCTTTTTTTAGCAGGACTAAAGCAAACAAAGATAATGTCCCTTTAAGCAGGTTGTCAGCAAACAAATGATAATGTTCCTCTTTAGCAGGTTTAAAGCAAACAAAGATAATGTCCCTTTAAGCAGGTTGTCATCAAACAAATGATAATGTCCTTTTTTTAGCAGGATTAAAGCAAACAAAGATAATGTCCCTTTAAGCAGGTTGTCAGCAAACAAATGATAATGTTTCTCTTTAGCAGGACTTCAGACAGGCAAGGGACAAGTATATCCAAAACGGCATTGAGGTTCAGACAAAGCTAAGTCAGGAAAGTTAGGGTCAGGAACAGAAAATAAGTACTCACTTTGACAAGGTCCGGCAAAAGAGAACAAACGGGCCCCGAGTAAATCTCCCGCCGAGATTTAAAGGCTGAGAGAGGGCCGTTACGTCAGAGGGAGTGTTTGAGAATGCTTTGAGAAGAACACAGAAGAGATCCGGGAGCCGCAGCGAGACGGCGATGAACGGAGGGAATCATGACATGTGTTTCTTCTTCTATACACATATTAACATATAAATATATATGTATATAAGCATATACATATATATTTACTGGGAATACACAGTTCCCATAGACCACAATATAAAGGAACTTTTCAGTGCCGATTTTTGTATAACACCCCACAATCGCGAACTTTAAAACCCTACAAACAGCTTTTTTCAGATATTTTTTTTAAAAAAAATAAAGATGCTGCTATCTTAATTTTTGTAAATAAAATATATAACACTTGTTTTTGAGGGTAATTGGGGGACATATATCAAATAACCCGGGGGCCTGATCCCCGGTTTATTTTATAAGCGCTAATTGCTACCGTGAGCTCGCAGTAGCAATAACCAGCCACTTGTAATGGCTATTTATTGCGTGCCCACAAACTGGCTAATTTGCCCGTTGCATATGCACGATAAATTAGCGCTCCACTTGCAATCTAGCCCTTAGTAAGATAATTTTGAAAAAATCCAAATATGTAGATCGAAAAGTGCTTCAGTTGGTAGTTCAAACACATATATAGAAAGGAAGAGAATAACATGTGTATAGTATAATAACGTTTTTTAAAACGTATAACTGCTTCTAAATCAATGCTTACCTTGTTTTACCTCATGGTTATGAGGTATATCATCTGCCTTGGAGGACAAATTATTCCTATCTGTTTTAATGTTGCATTGATTCTTGTCCTAAATTTGTATAGAAACTTGCCCTGTGCGTGCAGGTAAAGGAGACTATTGTTCTGTGAGAACTTACGTTATTAGCATTATATTACAGAAAACACTGTAAACATCAATATAGAACAGACACTTAACAACACGTAACATATTATAGCTGTGTGTGCGAGGGCAAGTTTCTATACAATCTCAGTACGAGAATAAACACAACATCACCACAGATAGGGACGATTTGTCCCCTCAGGTGGATGATATAAACAAGGTGAGCCTTTGTTTATAAGCTGTTATACGTTTTAAAAAACATTATTATGCTATATACTTATTATTCTCTTCATTTGTATATGTGTGTTTGAACTACTAACTAAAGCACTTTTCCATCTATGTTTTTGTATGCATATATATATACTGTATATGTATATATGTATTAAGTTACAGAAAAAAGCGGACAACATAAATAACTACACATACATATTTTATTTTAACATTTCAGAATGTTTTTTGTCTCTTTAGGGGAATTATGCAAAGGCTAAAAAATCTAGTTGATATTTAGTAGCCTTTGAATCTAATATTGGCCTTATAGGCTATTTTTTGATTCGGTGTGAGCACAATAGCACTAGCAAATTGATTTTTGGATCCTCAATAAAATGTCTCATTTTCCATATGGAGCTGAAAGGTTATCTGCAATCTCAATGCTTTTGTCACTTCTGAACAGCTTTTTGAGACCACTTTTGGCCTATCGAATTTGACTTGAAAATATTTTCTTAAAACACGAGAAAAAATACATTATGACACTTTCTCCACAGCTTCAGAAACAAATTATTCACCCCTTTAGGACTTCAATATACATTTCAAATGATTAATTAAGACTGAGGAATGTTCCATAAATTACTGAGTCCATCCATCCATGCATGACTCAGTCTATTCTTGAGGAGGTTAGCATGCTCTACGGGTGAGGAGATGGTTCACAGGCAATTCTGGGACACCTAGGTTAGAAACTAATTGGAAGTGAGATCAGTTTAGCATGATCATTGGAAGTAAGTGCATCACTGAGGGAGACATTTATCCAACTGAATTTCTTTATTTTATTTTCTATTAATTTTAATTTATACAACGCTTAAGGTGTATAGCCAACAGACATTGTGAAGACATGAACAGCTTAACTATCATCCCTAGGACTCTTTTCATAAGTAGAAATATAAGAGGTTTTTGTTCAGAAGGGAAACCTTCTATACGATTATATGCATTATATTTGTCTTTGTAGTACTTTATATCAAATTTGTACTCCAAAAGCAACATAAATTAATAATACAAAAACTGGACTGGCCGTCATCAAATCTTGACAGTGATCCTTGTTTTCATACTGTCTGTGAGCAGCAATTATACTTGTAGCATAACAGCTTCACTTAGAAAATCTCAAAACCTGACAGAGCCATAGATTATTGGGCCCTTAGAATGTGATATCTAAGGGCTATCATTAGCCTGAGGAGCATAAACATGAATGTGAAATTGCAGTGTTTATTATGCTCAAATCCATATTACAAGTGGTGCCTTGTTTAAATTAGTTTACGCAAATTTACGGTAATTTACACTCCCCATATTTTCTAAGGGGTGCATTGGTATTATAAGTTGAAAGTAAATGTCATTGCTCGAATACAATCACATTAAGTTCACATAAAGAGTTTGGCTGGAAGAAACAATTGCACTTAACTATATTATTAACGCCTAAATCGCCACACCCCCACATCGCAAAAAATAACCCCTCTACACTATTAATCCCTAAACCACCACAACCCCCATCAAAAAATACCCTTCTACATGATTAACCCCTAAACCACCACAACCCTCATTGCCAAATACCCACTACCATCAAAACCACCTACCCAGCTAACCACCCTGGGAGTTGTGGTGAGTTAGGAGTTTATAGTGTAATGGGGTTCTTTGAAGTGGGCTATGTGGCAGGTTAATGGTTAATAGTATTAAGGTAGTTTGTGATGTGGAGGTGTGGTGGTTTAGGGGTTATTAGTGTTATGGTACTTTTGGGCTATGTGGCGGTTTAGGAGTTGTTAGAATAGGGGGCTTATGGTGATTCTGGTTAGCATGCGAGTATGGGTGTTAGGTTTTATTCTGCTTTTCCCACTCCATTAAATTCTATGGGGGAGTACGTTAAAGCGGTAGTTATATTCTAACTCTAGCTCTGTGCGATTGGATTAGGATGAGCAAAAAAAAAATGTACTTTCAATTAGTATTACGTGCGTTGCTTGATGCACAAAGAGTCAAAGTCAAGTGGAATTAGCATGCGAGCAGAAGTGATAAATAGTGCTCCACTTGCAATCTAGCCCTAGATGTGGTAAAAATTGTCTGTTTATGATACTGTACTGCAGTGCTCCTTCGGTACATTACAAGTCTCACAGACAACAGTTGCAACACTGTTGTTTGCCAGCTTTTGGATAGGACCACACAGTTTATTCAATTGTTTGAACTGCTGGGATAAGACCGTCTAGTTATTTTCTTTTTTATCAATTTGATAAAAGAATGAACAATCTTCCACAAGATGGTGTCACTCCCTGTAATAAGCTTATTAACATAGAGATGGCAATTATCAATCGATTCTGTTTAAGGTGAGCTTTTCAGAAAAAAATGCTATGAATTGTTGTACCTTTTTATTAAAGCTAACTTAGAAATGATAATTTATAGAAAGAAATTATGTGATTGCCCACTAGCATAGTGTAGCATAGTTTGATTTAAAGTGAAGTTATTTTTGTGTATTTCAAAGATGACTTTATGTGCTAAAGAATCATTTGAGCTAACTTTCTGTAAATTAAACTACTTTTCTTTTTCCACAGGCTATCCAGTAAACAACTGTTGACAGTGAATACCTATATACATTTCATAACATGAATCAAACAAATTATGTCACTTTATTAGTTGAGTATTTATCATGTATCATTTCTCTAATGCAGCTGATTCTTTGGATTTAGAAGTTGTGCTTGAGACCTGATGATCGTCTAAATATAATAGCACTTGCTGAACCATTCAAAAATATATTCTAGATGGCTTAATTATTGTCTGCCATAGAACACTGTAGTCATAAAGAGTTGGGTAATAAATTATACTCCTTTTAAATGTACCATAGAATTATGTTTCCAACTACAACCAGAATGGTAATTTTCAAAATTAAGTAACCCATCAAATATTCCTAGATGGAATATTTAAGAATACAATGAGAAAATAATAAAACAATAGCATTATGAATCCTGACGAAGACAAGGTTTTGAAGAAAAACTTACACGTTTTATGAATAAATCTATTTTAATAATAGCAAGCAACCATTAAATCCCTTTAAATATATCTACAATGCATATTTTGTCAAGGAGATGAGGTAAACACCGGAGGACTGACAAAACCTCTCCTACCTATGATAAAGTCAATTTCCTAGTAGTAGTGACTACTAGGAAAACCTATGAAATAAAGGACTTTATCACGTGTAAAATGAAAAATGTGATATATTTGTTGCAATGTGAGTGTAAAAGTTAGTATTTAGGGCAAACATCAAGATTCCTAAAGACAGAAATATTAGAACATCTTAATACAATAGATAAAGCCCATGAGGGTCATGGAATACCAATACATTATAATAATTGCAAATTTTTCAAAAGAGAAACCTTCCTATGGCTGGGAATAGAGTGAGTTAAGGTACACTGGAGAGGGGTAATATAGCTAAAGAGTTAGATCAAAGAGAACTTAAATGGATACATACACTAAAGACCTATGCACAGTGGGGTTTAAACAAAGACACAAAAAATTTCTGCATTTGTCTAGATAAATTTACCGTCAAATACTACTCTATTTACCTTTAATATACCTTTTATATATGTTCAACTTGCAAACTTACTGGTTAACAACAAACAGATAAGATAAGATAAGACAATACCCCACAGTAGATAATATAGACAAACTCAGATCAATATATTTTTTATCGCTTGAATCAGTCAATAAGACTATCGGCTAGATTTAGAGTTCTGCGGCCAAAGGGGTGCGTTAGCTACGCGTGCTTTTTTCCCCCCGCACCTTTTAAATACCGCTGGTATTTAGAGTTCACAGAATGGCTGCTTTAGGCTCCAACAAAGGGAGCGTAGAGCATATTTACCGCCACTGCAACTCTAAATACCAGCGGTGCTTACGGACGCAGCCAGCTTCAAAAACGTGCTCGTGCACGATTCCCCCATAGAAAACAATGGGGCAGTTTGAGCTGAAAAAAAACCTTACACCTGCAAAAAAGCAGCGTTAAGCTCCTAACGCAGCCCCATTGTTTCCTATGGGGAAACACTTCCTAAGTCTGCACCTAACACCCTAACATGTACCCCAAGTCTAAACACCCCTAACCTTACACTTATTAACCCCTAATCTGCCGCCCCCGCTATCGCTGACCCCTGCATATTATTATTAACCCCTAATCTGCCGCTCCGTACACCGCCGCAACCTACGTTATCGCTATGTACCCCTAATCTGCTGTCCCTAACACCGCCGACCCCTATATTATATTTATTAACCCCTAATCTGCCGCCCCCCGCTATCGCTGACCCCTGCATATTATTATTAACCCCTAATCTGCCGCTCCGTACACCGCCGCAACCTATGTTATCCCTATGTACCCCTAATCTGCTGCCCCTAACACCGCCGACCCCTATATTATATTTATTAACCCCTAATCTGCCGCCCCCAACGTCGCCTCCACCTACCTACACTTATTAACCCCTAATCTGCCGACCGGATCTCGCCGATACTATAATAAATGTATTAACCCCTAAAGCTAAGTCTAACCCTAACACTAACACCCCCCCTAAGTTAAATATAATTTAAATCTAACGAAATAAATTAACTCTTATTAAATAAATTATTCCTATTTACTTACTTACCTGTAAAATAAATCCTAATATAGCTACAATATAAATTATAATTATATTGTAGCTATTTTAGGATTAATATTTATTTTACAGGTAACTTTGTATTTATTTTAACCAGGTACAATAGCTATTAAATAGTTAATAACTATTTAATAGTTACCTAGTTAAAATAATTACAAAATTACCTGTAAAATAAATCCTAACCTAAGTTACAATTAAACCTAACACTACACTATCAATAAATTATTTAAATAAACTACCTAC
Organism: Bombina bombina; assembly: GCF_027579735.1. NCBI lineage: Eukaryota > Metazoa > Chordata > Amphibia > Anura > Bombinatoridae > Bombina > Bombina bombina. The sequence continues at coordinate 694,658,207 of NC_069499.1, read as the reverse complement.
AATTATCTACAATTAAACCTAACACTACACTATCAATAAATTAATTAAATACAATACCTACAAATAAATACAATGAAATAAACTAACTTAAGTACAAAAAATAAAAAAGAACTAAGTTACAAAAAATAAAAAAATATTTACAAACATTAGAAAAATATTACAACAATTTTAAACTAATTACACCTACTCTAAGCCCCCTAATAAATTAACAAAGACCCCCAAAATAAAAAAATGCCCTACCCTATTCTAAAATTAAAATAGAAAAGCTCTTTAACTAGGTAGCTATTAAATAGTTATTAACTATTTAATAGCTATTGTACCTGGTTAAAATAATTACAAAGTTGTCTGTAAAATAAATATAAATCCTAAAATAGCTACAATATAATTATTATTTATATTGTAGCTATATTAGGGTTTATTTTACAGGTAAGTATTTAGCTTTAAATAGGAATAATTTATTTAATAAGAGTTAATTTATTTCGTTAGATTTAAATTATATTTAACTTAGGGGGTGTTAGTGTTAGGGTTAGACTTAGCTTTAGGGGTTAATACATTTATTAGAGTAGCGGTGAGATCCGGTCGGCAGATTAGGGGTTAATTATTGTAGGTAGGTGGAGGCGACGTTGGGGGCGGCAGATTAGGGGTTAATAAATATAATATAGGGGTCGGCGGTGTTAGGGGCAGCAGATTAGGGGTACATAGGGATAACGTAGGTTGCGGCGGTGTACGGAGCGGCAGATTAGGGGTTAATAATAATATGCAGGGGTCAGCGATAGCGGGGACGGCAGATCAGGGGTTAATAAATATAATATAGGGGTCGGCGGTATTAGGGGCAGCAGATTAGGGGTACATAGGGATAACGTAGGTGGCGGAGGTGTGCGGTCGGCAGATTAGGGGTTAATAATTGTAGATAGGTGGCGGCGACGTTGGGGGCGGCAGATTTGGGGTTAATAAATATTATGTAGGTGTCGGCGGTATTAGGGTCAGCAGATTAGGTGTACATAGGGATAACGTAGGTGGCGGCGGAGTGCGGTCGGCAGATTAGGGGTTAAAAAATTTTATTAGAGTGGCGGCGATGTGGGGGGCCTCGGTTTAGGGGTACATAGGTAGTTTATGGGTGTTAGTGTACTTTAGAGCACAGTAGTTAAGAGCTTTATAAACCGGCGTTAGCCCAGAAAGCTCTTAACTACTGACTTTTTTCTGCGGCTGGAGTTTTGTCGTTAGATTTCGAACGCTCACTTCAGCCAAGACTCTTAATACCGGCATTAGAAAGATCCCATTGAAAAGATAGGATATGCAAATGGCGTAGGGGGATCTGCGGTATGGAAAAGTCACGGCTGCAAAGTGAGCGTTAGACCCTTTCCTGACTGACTCCAAATACCAGCGGTAGCCCAAAACCAGCGTTAGGAGCCTCTAACGCTGGTTTTGACGGCTACCGCCAAACTCTAAATCTAGCCGTATGTCTATTATATCAACAAAAATGTTTTTTGCAAATTGACGGCTAGATTCCGAGTTTTGTGTTATGAGGGGTGCGGTACTAACTTGCACGTTATTGTCACCGCTCACTTACCTACAGCGCTGGTATTACAGGTTTTCAGAAACCCGGCGTTAAAAGACAAGAAGTGAGCGTAGAGCAAAATTGTGCTCCATACCACACTCCAATACCAGCGCTGCTTAAGTCAGTGGTGAGCTGGTTGTACGTGCTCGTGCACAATTTCCCCATAGACATCAATGGGGAGAGCCGGCTGAAAAAAAGTTTAGCACCTGCAATAAAGCAGCGTAAAGCTCCGTAACGCAGCCCTATTGATTCCTATGGGAAACTAAAGTAATGTTTACACCTAACACCCTAACATGAACCCCGAGTCTAAACACCCCTAATCTTACACTTATTAAACCCTATTCTGCCACCCCCAATATCGCAGATACCTACATCATATATATTAACCCCTAATCTTCCGCTCCGGACATCACCAACACCTACATTATATTTAGTAACCCCTAATCTGCTGCCCCCATCATCGCCGTCACCTACATTATATTTATTAACCCCTAATCTGCTGCCCGAAATATTTTCGACACCTACATAATGTTATTAACCCCTAATTTGCCGCCCCCAACGTCGCTGCCACTATAATAAACATATTAACCGCTAAACAGCCGTACTCCTGCCTCGCAAACATAAGTGAAATATTATTAACCCCTAGCCTGCCGCCCCTAACATCTTCGCCACCTACCTACAATTATTAACCCTTAAACTGCCGCCCCTAACATCGCCGCCACATACCTACAATTATTAACCCTTAATCTGCCGCCCCCAACGTCGCCGACACTATATTGTATTTATTAACCCCTAAACCTAAGTCTAACCCTAACACCCCCTAACTTAAATATAATTTAAATAAATATAAATAAAACCTACAATTATTACCTAAATTATTCCTATTTAAAACTAAATACTTACCTGTAAAATAAATCCTAAACTAGCTACAATATAACTAATAGTTACATTCGGCTAGATTTAGAGCTTTGTCGGTAAAGACCTGCGTTGCTAACGAGCCTTTATTTTCCAGCGCACCCTTTAAACAACGCTGGTATTAAGAGTTGTCTGAATGCCTGTTTTAGCCGCAAAAAAGGGAGCGTTGAGCCAAATTTAGCGCCACTTCATCCCTCAATACCAGCGTTGCTTACGGTAGCAGTAAGCTAGAAAAATGTGCTTGTGCACGATTTCCCCATTGGAAACAATGGGGCTGAGCTGGCTGAAAAAAAAACCCTAACACCTGCAAAAAAGCAGCGTTCAGCTCCTAACGCAGCCCCATTGTTTCCTATGGGGAAACACTCTTTAAGTCTACACCTAACACCCTAACATGAACCCTGAGTCTAAACACCCCTAACCTTATACTTATTAACCCCTAATCTGCCGCCCCCGCTATCACTGACACCTACATTATATTATTAACCCCTAATCTGCCGCTCCGTAAACCGCCGCCACCTACATTATAGCTATGAACCCCTAATCTGCTGTCCCTAACATCGCTGACACCTATATTATATTATTAACCCCTAATCTGCCAACCGGACATAGCCACCACTATAATAAATGTATTAACCCCTAAACCGTCACATTCCCGCCTCGCAAACATTATAATAAATTTTACTAACCCCTAATCTGCCCTCCCTAACATCGCCGCCACCTACCTACAATTATTAACCCCTAATCTCCAGCTCCCAACGTCGCCGCTACTATAATAAAGTTATTAACCCCTAAACCTAAGTCTAACCCTAACCCTAACACCCCCCTAAGTTAAATATAATTGAAATAAAACGAAATAAATTTACTATAATTAAATAAATTATTCCTATTTAAAACTAAATACTTACCTATAAAATAAACCCTAAAATAGCTACAATATAATTAATAATTACATTGTAGCTATTTTAGGATTTATATTTATTTTACAGGCAACTTTGTATTTATTTTAACTAGGTACAATAGCTATTAAATAGTTAATAAGTATGTAATAGCTACCTAAACTAATTACAAAATTACCTGTAAAATAAATCCTAACCTAAGTTACAAATACACCTAACAATACACTATCAATAAATTAATTAAATAAATTACCTACAATTATCTAAAATAAAATACTATTAAATAAACTAAACTATAATACAAAAAAGAAACACTAAATTACAAAAAATAAAAAAAGATTACAACAATGTTAAGCTAATTACACCTAATCTAAGCCCCCTAACAAAATAACAAAGCCCCCCTTTAAATGATGTCATCCAAGATGGCGTCCCTCGAATTCCGATTGGCTGATAGGATTCTATCAGCCAATCGGAATTAAGGTAGGAAAAATCCGATTGGTTGATTTAATCAGCCAATTGGATTGAAGTTCAATCCCATTGGCTGATTGGATGAGCCAATAGAATGCGAGGTCAATTCAATTGGCTCATCCAATCAGCCAATCGGATTGAGCTTCAATCCGATTGGCTGATTAAATCAACCAATCTGATTTTTTCCTACCTTAATTCTGATTGGCTGATAGAATCCTATCAGCCAATCGGAATTCGAGGGACGCCATCCAGCGTCGGCTGGATAGAAGATGGCTCTGCTATGGAAGGATGAAGATAGAAGATGCTGCCTGGATGAAGATGTCTGCCGGTCAGGATGTCCTCTTCTGCCCAGATAGGATGAAGACTTCTCCCGGTACGGATGTCCTCTTTTGTCCCATCGGTGGTCGGCTGGCTGAAGACGGCTCAAGGTAGGGTGATCTTCAGGGGGAGTAGTGTTAGGTTTTTTTAGTGGGGGATCGGGTGGGTGTTAGAGTAGGGGTGTGTGGGTGGTGGATTGTAATGTTGGGGGGGGGATTGTATTTTATTTTACAGGTAAAAGAGCTGATTACTTTGGGGCAATGCCCCGCAAAAGGCCCTTTTAAGGGCTGGTAAAAGAGCTGATTACTTTATAATTTAGTTTAGGGTAGGGCATTTTATTATTTTGGGGGGCTTTGTTATTTTATTAGGGGGCTTATATTAGGTGTAATTAGCTTAAAATTGTTGTAATCTTTTTTTATTTTTTGTAATGTAGTGTTTTTTTTGTATTATAGTTTAGTTTATGTAATTGTATTTTATTTTAGATAATTGTAGGTAATTTATTTAATTAATTTATTGATAGTGTAGTTTTAGGTGTATTTGTAACTTAGGTTAGGATTTATTTTACAGGTAATTTTGTAATTATTTTAACTAGGTAGCTATTAAATACTTATTAACTATTTAATAGCTATTGTACCTAGTTAAAATAAATACAAAGTTGCCTGTAAAATAAATATAAATCCTAAAATAGCTACAATGTAATTATTAATTATATTGTAGCTATTTTAGGGTTTATTTTATAGATAAGTATTTAGTTTTAAATTTGGAATAATTTATTTAATTATAGTAAATTTATTTTGTTTTATTTAAATTATTTTTAATTTAGGGGGGTGTTAGGGTTAGGATTAGATTTAGGTTTAGGGGTTAATAACTTTATTATAGTAGTGGCAACTTTAGGGGCTGGCGATTAGGGGTTAATAATTGTAGGTAGGTGGCGGCGATGTTAGGGAGGGCAGATTAGGGGTTAATAAAATTTATTATAGTGTTTGCGAGGCGGGAGTGCAGCGGTTTAGGGGTTAATACATTTATTATAGTGGCAGCGATGTCCGGTCGGCAGATTAGGGGTTAAAAAGTGTAGGTAGGTGGTGGTGACATTGGGGGGCAGATTAGGGGTTAATAAATATAATATAGGTGTCGGCGATGTTAGAGACAGCAGATTAGGGGTTCATAGCTATAATGTAGGAGGTGGCGATGTCCGGTCGGCAGATTAGGGGTTAAATAATTTTATTTTAGTGTTTGCGATGTGGGGGGGCCTCGATTTAGGGGTTCATAGGTAGTTTATGGGTGTTAGTGTAGTTAAGAGCTTTATGTTTCGGCGTTAGCCCATAAAACTCTTAACTACTGACTTTTTTTTGCGGTAGGAGTCTTGGAGGTAGAGGCTGTACCGCTCACTTCTTCCAAGACTCGTAATACCAGCGTTAGGCAAATTCCATAGAAAAGATAGGATACGCAATTGATGTAAGGGGATTTAAGGTAACCTCGAGTCGTGGAAAAAAAGTGAGCGGTAGACCCTTTCCTGCCTGACTCTAAATACCAGCGGGCGTTAAAAAGCAGCGTTAGGACCCCTTAACGCTGCTTTTTAAGGCTAACACAGAACTCTAAATCTAGGTGATTGTATTTAGCTTAGGGTTTATTTTTATTTTACAGCCAAGTTTGTATTTATTTTAACTAGGTAGAATAGTTATTAAATAGTTATTAACTATTTAATAACTACCTAGCTAAAATAAATACAAATTGACCTCTAAAATAAAACCTAACCTGTCTTACACTAACACCTAACCTAACCCTACAATTAAATAAATTCCCTAAATTAAATACAATTAACTAAACTCAAAACAATTTGCTAAATTACAAAACACTAAATTACAGAAAATAAATTAATTAAACTAATTACACCTAATCTAATAGCCCTATCAAATTAAAAAAAGTCCACCCAAAATAAAAAAAAACTAGCCTAAACTAAACTACCAATATCCCATAAAAGGGCTTTTTGCGGAGCATTGCCCCAAATCAGCTCTTTTACCTGTAAAAAAAATATACAAACAACCCCCCCAACAGTAGTAGGGCTAGGGTTAGACTTAGATTTAGGGGTTAATAAATGTAATATAGTGGCGGCGACATTGGGGACAGCAGATTAGGGGTTAATAATATTTAAATAATGTTTGTGAGGCAGGAGTGCGGCGGTTTAGGGGTTAATATGCTTATTATAGTGGCGGCGATGTCCGGAGCAGCAGATTAGAGGTTATTAATTTAATTTTAGTATTTGCTATGCAGGAGGGCCTTGGTTTAGGGGTTACTAGGTAGTTTATGGGTGTTAGTGTACTTTTTAGCACTTTAGTTATGAGTTTTATGCTACAATGTTGTAGTGTAAAACTCATAACTACTGACTTTAAAATGTGGTACGAATCTTGACGGGGTAGGCTGTACCACTCACTTTTTGGCCTCCCAGGACAAGTTTGTAATACTGGTACTATGGAAGTCCCATAGAAAAAAAACTATACGCAATTTGTGTAAGTTGATTTGCAGTAAGGCCAAAAAAGTTTGTGGTGCCCCTAAATCTGCTAGACTCCTAATAGCAGCGGTAGTGAAAAAGCAGCGTTATGAGCCTTAACGCTGCTTTTTCACTCATACCGCAAAACTCGTACTTTAGTCGAAAGTATTTTTTTACTGCCAATTCTATAATACACGGGCATTTGAATATGTTTTTTATTTAATATTATGTGTACATTTTCTGTATAATACTTCAATAATGTGTAAATATAAGTACTATAATACACTCTGGTACCAAGCTGCGGTATTCAGAGATGTGAAATATTTTCTTCTTCTTTCATGGCCGATTGCTTTTTTAGCATATTTCGGCACCCTGTTGATTGCTCTCTAAAGAACTGAACTATCGCTCTTCATTGGATAAATAACAACACATGACCAAGATATACAGAAACTTACTTTTTTGGGAACTTCTGCACATAAGACAACTTGAAAGGGAACTAAACAACAAAACGGTCATGGATTGGTAGATACCATTTTTTAGAAATAATGTATTTTTATCGGTAATCAATTATTTAGGTATGAATTTAACATTCTAATTTGTATAAATTGTATACGTATATTTGTAAACTAGATCAGATTTTAATTGTGAGAATAGGTTTTATTCTTTTAAAGCTGTTAACTATCGGCTAGATTTAGAGTTCTGCGGCCAAAGGGGTGCATTAGCTACGCATGCTTTTTTTTCCCCGCACCTTTTAAATACCGCTGGTATTTAGAGTTCACAGAAGGGCTGCGTTAGGCTCCAAAAAAGGGAGCGTAGAGCATATTTACCGCCACTTCAACTCTCGATACCAGCGGTGCTTACGGACGCGGCCAGTTTAAAAAACGTGCTCGTGCACGATTCCCCCATAGGAAACAATGGGACAGTTTGAGCTGAAAGAAAACCTAACACCTGCAAAAAAGCAGCGTTCAGCTCCTAACGCAGCCCCATTGTTTCCTATGGGGAAACACTTCCTAAGTCTGCACCTAACACCCTAACATGTACCCCAAGTCTAAACACCACTAACCTTACACTTATTAACCCCTAATCTGCCGCCCCCGCTATCGCTGACCCCTGCATATTATTATTAACCCCTAATCTGCCGCTCCGTACACCGCCGCAACCTACATTATCCCTATGTACCCCTAATCTGCTGCCCCTAACACCGCAGACCCCTATATTATATTTATTAACCCCTAATCTGCCGCCCCCGCTATCGCTGACCCCTGCATATTATTATTAACCCCTAATCTGCCGCTCCGTACACTGCCGCAACCTACATTATACCTATGTACCCCTAATCTGCTGCCCCTAACACAGCCGACCCCTATATTATATTTATTAACCCCTAATCTGCCGCCCCCAACGTCGCCTCCACCTACCTACAATTATTAACCCCTAATCTGCCGACCGGACCACACCGCTACTATAATAAATGTATTAACCCCTAAAGCTAACCCTAACCCTAACCCTAACACCCCCCTAACTTAAATATAATTTAAATCTAACGAAATAAGTTTACTCTTATTAAATAAATTATTCCTATTTAAAGATAAATACTTACCTGTAAAATAAACCCTAATATAGCTACAATATAAATTATAATTATATTATAGCTATTTTAGGATTAATATTTATTTTACAGGCAACTTTGTAATTATTTTAGCCAGGTACAATAGCTATTAAATAGTTAATAACTATTTAATAGTTACCTAGTTAAAATAATTACAAAATTACCTGTAAAATAAATCCTAACCTAAGTTACAATTAAACCTAACACTACACTATCAATACAACTTGAAAGGGAACTAAACAACAAAACGGTCATGGATTGGTAGATACCATTTTTTAGAAATAATGTATTTTTATCGGTAATCAATTATTTAGGTATGAATTTAACATTCTAATTTGTATAAATTGTATACGTATATTTGTAAACTAGATCAGATTTTAATTGTGAGAATAGGTTTTATTCTTTTAAAGCTGTTAACTATCGGCTAGATTTAGAGTTCTGCGGCCAAAGGGGTGCATTAGCTACGCATGCTTTTTTTTCCCCGCACCTTTTAAATACCGCTGGTATTTAGAGTTCACAGAAGGGCTGCGTTAGGCTCCAAAAAAGGGAGCGTAGAGCATATTTACCGCCACTTCAACTCTCGATACCAGCGGTGCTTACGGACGCGGCCAGTTTAAAAAACGTGCTCGTGCACGATTCCCCCATAGGAAACAATGGGACAGTTTGAGCTGAAAGAAAACCTAACACCTGCAAAAAAGCAGCGTTCAGCTCCTAACGCAGCCCCATTGTTTCCTATGGGGAAACACTTCCTAAGTCTGCACCTAACACCCTAACATGTACCCCAAGTCTAAACACCACTAACCTTACACTTATTAACCCCTAATCTGCCGCCCCCCGCTATCGCTGACCCCTGCATATTATTATTAACCCCTAATCTGCCGCTCCGTACACCGCCGCAACCTACATTATCCCTATGTACCCCTAATCTGCTGCCCCAAACACCGCAGACCCCTATATTATATTTATTAACCCCTAATCTGCCGCCCCCCGCTATCGCTGACCCCTGCATATTATTATTAACCCCTAATCTGCCGCTCCGTACACTGCCGCAACCTACATTATACCTATGTACCCCTAATCTGCTGCCCCTAACACAGCCGACCCCTATATTATATTTATTAACCCCTAATCTGCCGCCCCCAACGTCGCCTCCACCTACCTACAATTATTAACCCCTAATCTGCCGACCGGACCACACCGCTACTATAATAAATGTATTAACCCCTAAAGCTAACCCTAACCCTAACCCTAACACCCCCCTAACTTAAATATAATTTAAATCTAACGAAATAAGTTTACTCTTATTAAATAAATTATTCCTATTTAAAGATAAATACTTACCTGTAAAATAAACCCTAATATAGCTACAATATAAATTATAATTATGTTATAGCTATTTTAGGATTAATATTTATTTTACAGGCAACTTTGTAATTATTTTAGCCAGGTACAATAGCTATTAAATAGTTAATAACTATTTAATAGTTACCTAGTTAAAATAATTACAAAATTACCTGTAAAATAAATCCTAACCTAAGTTACAATTAAACCTAACACTACACTATCAATAAATTAATTAAATAAAATACCTACAATTATCTACAATTAAACCTAACACTACACTATCAATAAATTAATTAAATACAATACCTACAAACAAATACAATGAAATAAACTAACTAAAGTACAAAAAATAAAAAAGAACTAAGTTACAAAAAATAAAAAAATATTTACAAACATTAGAAAAATATTACAACAATTTTAAACTAATTACACCTACTCTAAGCCCCCTAATAAAATAACAAAGCCCCCCAAAATAAAAAAATGCCCTACCCTATTCTAAAATTAAAATAGAAAAGCTCTTTTACCTTACCAGCCCTGAAACGGGCCCTTTGCGGGGCATGCCCCAAAGAATTCAGCTCTTTTGCCTGTAAAAAAAAACATACAATACCCGACCCCCAACATTACAACCCACGACCCACATACCCCTAATCTAACCCAAACCCCCCTTAAATAAACTTAACACTAAGCCCCTGAAGATCTCCCTACCTTATCTTCACCACACCGGGTATCACACCGATCCGTCCTGGCTCCGATGTCTTGATCCAAGCCCAAGCGGGGCGCTGAAGACATCCATCCTCCGGCAGAAGTCTTGATCCAAGCGGGCAGAAGAGGACATCCGGACCGGCAAACATCTTCATCCAAGCCGCATCTTCTCTGTTTTTCCATCCGATGACGACCGGCTCCATCTTGAAGACCTCCGGCATGGATCCATCCTCTTCTTGCGACGTCCTAAGTCCGAATGGAGGTTCCTTTAAATGACGTCATCCAAGATGGCGTCCCTCAAATTAAGGTAGGAAAATTCTGATTGGCTGATGGAATCAGCCAATCAGAATCAAGTTCAATCCGATTGGCTGATCCGATCAGCCAATCATATTGAGCTTGCATTCTATTGGCTGTTCCGATCAGCCAATAGAATGTGAGCTCAATCTGATTGGCTGATCGGATCAGCCAATTGGATTGAACTTGATTCTGATTGGCTGATTCCATCAGCCAATCAGAATTTTCCTACCTTAATTCCGATTGGCTGATAGAATCCTATCAGCCAATCGGAATTTGAGGGACGCCATCTTGGATGACGTAATTTAAAGGAATCTTCATTCGGACTTAGGACGTCGCAAGAAGAGGATGGATCCGCGCGGAGGTCTTCAAGATGGAGCCGGTCGTCATCGGATGGAAAAACAGAGAAGATGCGGCTTGGATGAAGATGTTTGCTGGTCCGGATCGACTCTTCTGCCCGGATAGGATGAAGACTTCTGCCCGAAGATAGAATTCTTTAGCCGCCGCTTGGATCCAAACTTCAGCCGGAGGATGGACGTCACTCTTCAGCCCCCGCTTGGGCTTGGATGAAGATTTCGGAGGCTCTTCTGGACAGATCGGGACCCGGTGTGGTGAAGACAAGGTAGGGAGATCTTCAGGGGCTTAGTGTTAGGTTTATTTAAGGGGGGTTTGGGTTAGATTAGGGGTATGTGGGTGGTGGGTTGTAATGTTGGGGGGTATTGTATGTTTTTTTTTACAGGCAAAAGAGCTGAATTCTTTGGGGCATGCCCCGCAAAGGGCCCTTTTCAGGGCTGGTAAGGTAAAAGAGCTTTTCTATTTTAATTTTAGAATAGGGTAGGGCATTTTTTTATTTTGGGGGTCTTTGTTATTTTATTAGGGGGCTTAGAGTAGGTGTAATTAGTTTAAAATTGTTGTAATATTTTTCTAATGTTTGTAAATATTTTTTTATTTTTTGTAACTTAGTTCTTTTTATTTTTTGTACTTTAGTTAGTTTATTTAATTGTATTTATTTGTAGGTATTGTATTTAATTAATTTATTAATAGTGTAGTGTTAGGTTTAATTGTAGGTATTTGTAGGTATTTTATTTAATTTATTTATTGATAGTGTAGTGTTAGGTTTAATTGTAGATAATTGTAGGTATTTTATTTAATTTATTTATTGATAGTGTAGTGTTAGGTTTAATTGTAACTTAGGTTAGGATTTATTTTACAGGTAATTTTGTAATTATTTTAACTAGGTAGCTATTAAATAGTTATCAACTATTTAATAGCTATTGTACCTGGTTAAAATAATTACAAAGTTGCCTGTAAAATAAATATTAATCCTAAAATAGCTACAATATAATTATAATTTATATTGTAGCTATATTAGGATTTATTTTACAGGTAAGTATTTAGCTTTAAATAGGAATAATTTATTTAATAAGAGTTAATTTATTTTGTTAGATTTAAATTATATTTAAGTTAGGGGGGTGTTAGGGTTAGGGTTAGACTTAGCTTTAGGGGTTAATACATTTATTATAGTAGCGGTGTGGTCCGGTCGGCAGATTGGGGGTTAATAATTGTAGGTAGGTGGAGGCAACGTTGGGGGCGGCAGATTAGGGGTTAATAAATATAATATAGAAAAATAAAATATTTAGAGCACAGTAGTTAAGAGCTTTATAAACCGGTGTTAGCCCAGAAAGCTCTTAACTACTGACTTTTTTCTGCGGCTGGAGTTTTGTCGTTAGATTTCTAACGCTCACTTCAGCCACGACTCTAAATACCAGCGTTAGAAAGATCCCATTGAAAAGATAGGATACGCAATTGACGTAAGGGGATCTGCGGTATGGAAAAGTCGCGGCTGCAAAGTGAGCGTTAGACCCTTTCCTGACTGACTCTAAATACCAGCGGTAGCCCAAAACCAGCGTTAGGAGCCTCTAACGCTGGTTTTGACGGCTAACGCCAAACTCTAAATCTAGTCGAATGTTTTTTAATGATATTGGGTGTAAATCTGACCTCATCCAATGAGGTATCAGATAGCGTCAATGTTTGTGTATTTAAAGCCGCCTGTGCTGCAGTAATGCATATGACTTTTTGTAAGCCACAATATACTTTTATTGCTCTTGAGAAAGACAGTGTAACCATTGAAACGCGTTGAGCTAAAAAAAAACAAAAAAAACTACTTTTTTAAACCTAAAGAAGTTTTTATATCTATCTTTCCTGACCGTATGTGGAGCCATTTTATTCAATACTATTCTACACAGATACAGTCCTTTTGGAAGACTCCTGGAATCCGGAGGGGAATCTGACACTGTGTGCAATGTCTAAATAGCATAATGCTATTGACTTGCCTAGAACTATAATATAGTTGTGTAGCTTGGTTATAATACAACAATGAAATGAGGTTCAGAGTTGAAGTAAAACTTAGCAGTTGCTGTAGCTTTATATTTGAAACAAACTTGCTGCAAACTTAAAGCAATGGAATAAGGCTACTAATATAATTTCTTATAGGAAATTAAGTTGGCATCAATATGTATCTCCAAGAAATATATATTAGATATGATATATAGTAAAATATAATCAGCTGATGAAGTGTAAAAAATAAAACGTTGCAAAATATATGATTAGTATGCAATTGAGCAAAAAACAAGATAATGAGAAATATAGAAGGGAAAATAATATCTACATAGTAGCAACTTGATCACAGGCAAATGTATTAACCTGAGCTTACCGGTACCGGATAAGCAGCCGTTGCTGAGAGGCCAGCAGACGTGTTCCTCTGGTGTCTGCTGTGGATCCTGGCTTCCTGCTAGATGAATACTTTGTTCAGGTAAAAGCATGAAACAATCCCTTGTTAGAAGGAGGAGTGAATGAACACTAACACAGGTTGATGGTAGCTGAATGTAATTAGCTGGCAAAAGTGGTTACAAGAAAATCTTAGGAGTAATTAGTTGAATTAAGTTACAACTAAACAAAGGATACTGACAATGTCCGGAAATAAATTCTAAGGATAAATAAGCTTTGAAATAACAGATTTTGGCTTAAATTCACTTATGGACAGAGGGAATAAATCTCTAGGCAACTGAGCAAATAATCAAGCAATGACTGTAGTGAAGTGCTGGTTTAAATAAGCAGGATAGGAGGAGGAGTTTTGTCTGAAGGAAGAGAAATGGTATTGCACTTAAAGCAACAGTAAGGAATCATGACACTGTGTGTAGCCGTTTATTCAACACTATTCTGTGAGTATTTTACACTTGTTTGTAAGGTGTTTGGAAACACTACGCCAATGTAATATTCTCTACCAGACACAGACTCAGTCTTTTTTTAGAAACCGTGGGATACAGGGGTCTATTTATATATGTGCAGACGGACATGATCCACTATAGGGAACCATGTCCGCCGCACATCGATAAATGGCGACAGCATTTGCTGTCGGCATTTATCATTGCACCAGCAGCCCGGGTAGGCCAGAGAAATTTTGCTGGTCCTCCAGCACTTGTCCGCCCACATTTTAGCGCATCTCTGTGACTCATTATTTAAATACTGATGATAAGTTTAGTGACATAGCTTCATAGTTATAAAGGGAGGTTTATAATTTATTGAAGTAGTTCTCAATCTAGATGAACTTAAGGCTTTGTAAATTTTAGCCAGACTTGTCCGGGGTCCTCTAGTATATGTATGTTTGTGTGTATATGTGTATATACAGTAAATATATATATATATATATATATATATATACATATATATATATATATATATATATATATATATATTAATTCAGATATATTTATATGAGTAAATATATGATACACACAGCAGAGCTATACAAGATGCTATGTTGAAAGTAGGGGATTGCAGCACTCAGAAAAACTTCTCTTAATCTAATACGTAGAGGAAAAGCTGAAACATTGTTCCAAACAGAGGCTCACACACAGATGGTCCAATTAATAAGTAACTCATTTATTAATCAGGTAATCCTGAACCTAAATATGCCACTGCAGTGGCAGACCTAAAATAATCACATGACTCATGATAATGGGGTACAATATACCGATATACTCAATGTAGCATACATCAATAACCATAATATGAAAGAAACATGGGAAATTTAAAGTGCAAAACAAATGTCCCAAAGTAAACAAAAGTTCCACAGATCTTATCTGTAATGATGTAGATATTTCCTTTCATGCAATTGCAACATACGAGCTCATGTATAAATGGTACCGTTATTAGTAAAACAGCTGACAGGTTCGAGGTGAGAGCGTCCTCCTATGTCAGCTTTCATAAACCATGAGTTCTTGTTAGTAATAACAGGCTTATTCCAAAGACGGAAATAAAGGAAAAAGGAAAACACATACAACCTCTTCCAGGTGAAGATAGATGTCAGGCAGCAAAGACCGGGTATTTTTAGGCACAAACATGAAGCGTAGAGTAAAGTGAGCCTGGACTTTGCATCTGGCTTTCGTCTCACCCAATTTTCTCGTCTGGTTCCTTAACACCGTAACTGTGCAAGTTGAACTTAGAGATTCACTCCTGGGTAGACCAACTTTCATTCACCTCTGCCACACTTCCTTCCGGAAACTTGAGTGTTATCAATCAACACCATACCGGGTACTTCGTACTGCTGCTTGATTTTCAAATGACTGTGTTGACGCGCGTTTCACCCCACAATGCTTTGCGTCAGGGCCTCGTCAGGGCCTCGTCAGGACTGTCAGTCAAAGGTGATACATTCTTTCCTTTAAATCTGTTGCCAATGTTGCGGGAGTGGTTAGAGCGTATACACGCTATCCAATTGGAATAGCCATCAGGCGTCACTGTTACCTAGATTCCCATGCATATATTGTTTGAAACAAATCGTTACTATTTACATTGCTTAAACAAAAAATAAAGGATTAAATGAATTTGTACAATAAATGGGTTTAACACTATCAATAGGACCAAAAGTGCTGAGCCTTCATTAGATTAATTTTGCAAACCTCAAATTTATTACTTTATATAACAAGTTGCAGAATGTTTACAAATATTATTTTTGGATGCGCATTCTTATCTTCATGTGTATATTTAGCCTTTTTGAGAATGGCAGAAATTAAACAAAAAGGATCATCTTGAAGGGAAAACTTTAAAGATGTTGAATGTACTATTTAGGACAACCTAGGTTAATTAGTCATTTATTTCTTTCTTTAATTATTCAATTCTTTCATTTAGGTCAAGTGGGGACACTGTTTTTAACACATATGTCCATCTAGCTTCTTTATTTAGAAGACATTTATTATTGTCTCCTCCTCTGCCACCTGTGAGTCCCTGATCTATCCCAACAAATTTTAAAGAGACAGTACTGCTGTTGTGTGCATCCTTAAAATGTCTAGCAACACTCGTATCTCTTTCATCGAGTATGTCATCTCTATGCTCCTGTACCCTGTCCTTAAACATGCGTTTTGTTTTTCCAACATAGAACAGGGGACAGGAGCATTGTAAGAGATATACCACTCCTACTGTGTTGCAATTGGAGAAACATCTTATTTCAAAGTTTTTGCCTGTGTTTGCTGAGAATGATTTACACTTCAGCATGTAAGAGCAATACACACAATGACCGCAGGGAAAACTACCTTTAACTTGTTGGTATTTATTCAACCAGTTAGTTGCAGGCTCTGACCTCACAAATCTACTTTTGACTAACTTATCTTTAAAGTTAGGAGAATTCTTTGCGGTCAGAAGGGGTCTTTTACCCACTTTTCCAGCAATTCTTTCATCAAATGACAACAAGTGCCAGTTACAGGACAAAATGTCTCTCAAATTTTGCCATTGGCAATTAAATGTAGTGATAAACCTTATGTTGCTATCTGCTGTAGCTTGAGCTTTTTTAGAGTATAGAAGATCATTTCTATTTAGTTTCCTAACTTTGTTAAGGGTAAATTTGATTAATTTGTTTGAATAGCCCCTTTCAATACATTTTTCACACATAATTTGGGCATGATGTTCAAATTTTGTCTATTAAGAACAATTTCTCTTTAGTCTTAGCAATTGGCTAAAAGGAATGCCTCTTTTAAGAAGTTCAGGGTGGCTACTGGAAGCTTCTAATAAACTATTTGTTGCCGTATCTTTTCAATGGTTTTCAGTAGTTATCTTATTACCTTCTTTTTTAATGCAGATATCTAAGAAAGGTCCATAAAAACATACAGACAGGTCCATAAAAACAAATCTCACCCACCAGGGAGACCTATAGTGTTGGGTATAGGAGGCATCAGTGAACACATCGGACAATATGTAGATTTTTTCTTAAGACCGTTCTTACTCTCTCTGCCCTCATATGCAAAAGATACCCCAGATCACCTTCGAAAAATAGATGACATAACTGTCTCTACCCAAACTATTCTTGTATCACTAGACGTCAAAAGTCTTTATTCCTCCATACCCTATGAGGTTGGGATTGGTGCTAGTGAACACTTCCTGAGATCTAGAGGCTCAGAAAGTAACAATCACACTAATTTTGTTATAAATCTTTTAAGGTTTATCCTTGAGAACAATGTGTTTGAATTTGATTGCTCGATTTACAGACAGGTCAGGGGGACGGCAATGGGTGCCGTATGTGCACCCACATATGCATGTCTACATTTGGGGGCATGGGAGCTGGACATCTTTGAAAAGTTTGGTGAGGTGTTCAGCTCCCATGTGTCCCTTTGGATTAGGTATGTGGACAACATCCTTATGTTTTGGGATGGCCCCCTGACCTGTCTGTATGATTTTATCGACTCATTAAATAAGAATGATCGGAACATTCTGTTGACACACGCATGCAGTGAGAAAGAATTACCTTTCTTAAATATCTGCATTAAAAAAGAAGGTAATAAGATAACTACTGAAAACCATCGAAAAGATATGGGAACAAATAGTTTATTAGAAGCTTCCAGTAGCCACCCTGAACCTCTTAAAAGAGGCATTCCTTTTAGCCAATAGAACATCATGCCCAAATTATGTGTGAAAAATTTATTGAAAGGGGCTATTCAAACAAATTTATCAAATTTACCCTTAACAAAGTTAGGAAACTAAATAGAAATTATCTTCTATACTCTAAAAAAGCTCAAGCTACAGCAGATAGCAACATAAGGTTTATCACTACATTTATTGCCAATGGCAAAATTTGAGAGACATTTTGTCCCGTAATTGGCACTTGTCATTTGATGAAAGAATTGCTGGAAAAGTGGGTAAAAGACCCCTTCTAACCGCAAAGAAATCTCCTAACTTAAAAGATAAGTTAGTCAAAAGTAGATTTGTGAGGTCAGAGCCTGCAACTAACTGGTTGAATAAATACCAACAAGTTAAAGGTAGTTTTCCCTGTGGTCATTGTGTGTATTGCTCTTACATGCTGAAGTGTAAATCATTCTCAGCAAACACAGGCAAAAACTTTGAAATAAGATGTTTCTCCAATTGCAACACAGTAGGAGTAGTATATCTCTTGCAATGCTCCTGTCCCCTGTTCTATGTTGGAAAAACAAAACGCATCTTTAAGGACAGGGTACAGGAACATAGAGATGACATACTCGATGAAAGAGATACGAGTGTTGCTAGACATTTTAAGGATACACACAACAGCAGTACTGTCTCTTTAAAATTTGTTGGGATAGATCAGGGACTCACAGGTGGCAGAGGAGGAGACAATAATAAATGTCTTCTAAATAAAGAAGCTAGATGGACATATGTGTTAAAAACAGTGTCCCCACTTGGCCTAAATGAAAGAATTGAATTTAGGTCTTTCCTAGGTTAAAGAAATAAATAAATGACTAATTAACCTAGGTAGTCCGTAATAGTACATTCAACATCTTTAAAGTTTTCCCTTCAAGATGATCCTTTTTGTTTAATTTCTGCCATTCCCAAAAAGGCTAAATATACACATGAAGATAAGAATGCGCATCCAAAAATAATATTTGTAAACATTCTGCAACTTGTTATATAAAGTAAAAAATTAGAGGTTTGCAAAATTAATCTAATGAAGGCTCAGCACTTTTGGTCCTATTGATAGTGTTAAACCCATTTATTGTACAAATTCATTTAATCCTTTATTTTTTGTTTAAGCAATGTAAATAGTAACGATTTGTTTCAAACAATATATGCATGGGAATCTAGGTAACAGTGACGCCTGATGGCTATTCCCATTGGATAGCGTGTATACGCTCTAACTACTCCCGCAACATTGGCAACAGATTTAAAGGAAAGAATGTATCACCTTTGACTGACAGTCCTGACGAGGCCCTGACGCAAAGCATTGTGGGGCAAAACGCGCGTTGACACAGTCATTTGAAAATCAAGCAGCAGTAAGAAGTACCCGGTATGGTGTTGATTGATAACACTCAAGTTTCCGGAAGGAAGTGTGACAGAGGCGAATGAAAGTTGGTCTAATGAAGGTATTAGACAAGCGGCCGCTCCAAACTCCCATGCCGGTCCGGACTGTGGCTCAGGGTGATTACGTCACAGACGCCGCCGTGGTAATGGCAAAATTAGACAGAAAGGTCATGCGGTGACTGGGTGCAATGCCTCAATTTGGCAATGAATCGATTGCCACAATCCAGCATACAAAAATAGAAAAGGCAGCACCAGCATTAAATTAAAAAAAATTCACTTTATTCATTTACAGGCAAAACAGGTGTGACATAGAAAGAACGTCTGACGCCTTTCACGCCCCCTAGTGGCGTTTCATCAGAGACTACAGGTGTTCCTGAACATGGCCCTCTTATACTGGGACATATTAATTGCATATTTAACCCCTTAATGTCAAAAAACAAACAAACATTAAAAGTATATGTGTTTAACATAAAATATGCTACAGTGTACATTATCCTATATCCATTAAAACTGAATCAAATAGAAAGAACACTTATTAAATTTTATTTGCAGAGCTATTTTGGAGAATGACCTCTAATCATGTTGGTATCTGAATAATTGATTATTTCTCATATCCCCTATACATAAATTCTGGGGAATTATCTTTGATAGATTTTTAAGATGGTATTACAAATATTAAGATACATACAATAAAGCTCTACAATAGACAAGAACTATTTTTGATACTAAAATGTATCTAGATAATTTTTCATAATGAGCTACCTATTTATGTAGGATATTCCTTATCAATTCTTTAAATGTGAGACTGAAAGGTACCTGTCAAATTACTACATGATTCCTTCTTATGATATCTTTTTTATTTATTGTAACTTAGTAAGACAGTTCTTATGCCAAATACTAACTTTTTAATAATTATATGAAGTAGCTTAGGTCCCATTCAAGGTTTAGGCCATCAGGAATTCTGGTTTTCAGTTGGTAAATCCAGTATAATTCCTTCCTGTCCAAAATTTTGTACCTATTCCCACCTCGAAAGGGACCTTTGCCACATCAATAATTTTAACCCTAAAATTTCCTTCGTTAGTAAAATGAAATAGGTTAAAATGCCTTGCCACTGTGGAGTCTTTACAATAGTTTTTAACATCATTGGCATGTTCTCTTACCCTCACATTGACCTCCCTCGTCATTTTTCCTACATATTGGATTTTGCAAAATTTGCATTCCAACAAATACACTGCAAATTTAGTTTTGCAGTTAGCATAAAATGAAATATTATACTCCTGTACATCTACTGTAGATCTAAATGTAGTGGCCCTTTCCATAATATCACATGTCAAACATGTTCTTGCTCCACATTTGTAACAGCCTGTTTTTTTTAGCCAATTCTCTCCCCTATTGATATCACTACTAGTGACCATACTGGGAGCTAGCTTAGCAGCCAAAGTCACAGGCTTTTTAGACACAAACCTGCAATTCGAAACATAGTTTTGCAGAATATTATCACCACTTAATATTGACAAATTCTTCTTCAATATTCCAACTATATAAAAAAACTGATTGGTGTATTCTGTCGTGAAAACAATACTGTTATCGAATTGCAGAGAAGAGTCTTTGCCTCCCATGGTTAAAGTCCTCATTTTCAACAATCCCACATCATATTTTGTCTTTTCCAATTTTGTACGGTCATAGCCTCTGGCGGTCAATCTCTCAGTGAGTTCATCCGCCTGCTGGGAATAGATATAATCATCATTAGTATTCCTTCGCAGGTCGATGTACTGTCCTCTTGGAATTGCCTTAATCAGATGGGGGGGGATGGCACAAGCTCGCATGTAAAATGTTGTTACCAGCTGTTGGTTTACGAAAAGTTTTAGACACTACCATTCCAGTCTCTGCCACCCCCTCCAACGTTATATCCAAAAAGTCAATACATTGGCTGCTATGGCTTCCCACAAACCTTAGGCTCAACTCATTGTTGTCAAGAAAATTTATAAAATTCTGAAAATTGTTATCATCCCAGGGCTCATCAATGATCATAATCAGGTCATCAATGAACCTTTTATAGTGGCGTATATTGCCAGTGAACGATGCATTTTCATTGTTGTAAAGATATTTTGCTTCCCAATACCCTACATATAGATTGGCAAAGCAGGGGGCAAATTTTGCCCCCATTGCCGTACCACAACGCTGAAGGTAAAACTTACCATCAAATGTCAAAAAGTTATGGGTGAGTACAAACTCTAGAATTGCACAAATGTAAACCTTAACTTCTTCTTCATATGCTGTATATTTATCCAAAAAATACCTCACGGCCAAAATCCCCATATTATGTGGGATTGCTGTGTAAAAGGATACAATGTCAACAACTACCCAACAGTAATTTTTACCCCATCTGATGTTTTTAAGACCTTCCAACAAATGAGATGAGTCTCTCAGATAACTAAACAACTTCTTCACTATCGGCTGAAGTATTGAATCCAGCCACTCAGAAAGGGGTTCAAGCAAAGACCCAATGCCCGATACTATCGGTCTTCCTGGTGGCCATATTGGATTTTTATGCAATTTGGGCAGATAGTGAAAAAGTGGTGTGATAGGGAATTCAGGTACAAGCACTTCCACATCTTCACGCTTAAACACCCCTAGAAAAATACCATCATCCAACAGTGATAGTAATTCTCGTTTAAAAATAACAGTTGGATTTCCACTTAGAGTGGTGTATGTGCAAGGATCATTTAATTGGCGCTGGGCTTCATCCAAGTAATCAGTCTTATTCAAGATTACAATATTGCCTCCCTTATCGGAGTTTCTGATGACAATACTATGATTCTCTTTGAGGGAGTCCAGCGCCAATTTTTCTGCCCTAGATAAATTATTTTTGACCTTCTTTTTTGACCGTGATAGACTCAGGATCTCACGCTCCACTGTCTTTTGGAACAAATTTACTGCACCTCCCCTGAACTGTATGGGGTAGAAATCAGACCCATATTTTTTAGGTCCTTTAGGGGCAGTTTCCTCAGACAATACATCATGGGAGCTCTGTAAGTCTATCATGGTGCTTAACATACATGCATCCTGAAAGGATACTTCCTCCTCTAATTGTGTCTGGGTGTTAACCTGTGTCTCAATATTGGAAGTGTTATCTTGTTGTAAAGCAAAAAATCTCTTCAAAGTCAACTTGCGAACAAACCTGTTGACATCTATTAATGTGTTAAATGGTGAAAAATCTCTTGTAGGTGCAAAACCCAAACCCCTACTAAGTACATTAATTTGATCCTGACTCAACACACAAGAAGAGAGATTAATAACACTTAAGTCCAATAGTCCCAATTTTTGTCTCCTTATTTCTTTTTTCTTTTTGTTTTTTGACCTTCTGACCCGTTTAAAGGGACCTTGGGACCTTTATTGGACTCTTTCTTACTATTCCTCTTCTGTTCTCTGGGCTCTTTTTACCTTGTGGATGGACCCTCACTTTCAGTATCATCCGCACTAGTGACCTGTAGGGAATAAGCAGAAACAGAGGAGGAAGAAGAGGGAGGAGAGGAAGAGGGGGAAGGGGAAGAAGAAGACTCTGCTGATTCTATTTGCTCCTGCTCAGATGACTCAGCTTCAGTTGATGAGAAAACCACTTTTTTAGATGTTTTATTCTTCAAAATGGGTTTCGGATTTTGCTTATCTTCTTTGGTGTTCTTTTTATTATTCCACCTCCTTCCTTTGCCATAATTGGCTTTCCAGGTATTCTTTTGGTTTAATGGCCATTGATATACTCGATTTGTTTCATAATCAAGTCTGTCTCTATTAAATTTTTCTCCCTTACGTTCAGCAAGAATAGCATCTAATTTGTCAACATGTTCCTTCATTGTTTTTTTCTGTTCTAGGAAATTTTCATGTTGTTCAAATTTCTTTAATTCCTTCTCAATTTCTACCATTCTTTCTTTGAGATTTAGCCTTTTTTGCACCTTACATTTAATAAGTATGTTTAACAATTTTATAGAGCATTCTGTAAGTGCATCATTCCATTCCTGTATAATCTCAGGGTTATCAACCTCAAAGGTTGGGAACTTATTCAACCTTAACCCCCGTGGAATTCTGGATAATTCTACATAGTGCTAAAAAGCTTCAATGTCCCAAGTTAGTCGCAAGTCTGCCACTAATAATTTTTCCAAGGCTTTAAATTGTGACTCCATGCATGGGCTAAACCCTTCACATCTGTCTGCTGCAAACACACGTTTGAAAAGTTCTTTCCTTGATTCAGCATTATATAATGAACTGGATAAAACTGTATTATCAAGATCCATGTCAACACTTGTGCCTAGCTGCATATAAAGAATGCAAAAAATGCTATACCAGTCACACGCATGCAGGAACAAAAAATAAAAAATTTTATATGTCCCAAATACTTCATAAACACACTGAGTCCTTTCTTGCCCTTGATGCACTATTATTCTCCGCTTCCAGGAAAATCTTTAAATACACTTTTTTGACAAATATTCAAGAGATTCCCTTGTTAGATATATAACTTAAGACACCTTGATTTAAACAGATTCCATATATTGTGTGTACTCACTGTAACTTAAGACTGCTATGCAGCCACTTGACAGTACTTTATACTGAGCATTCACACTACTTTCCGTTGTTTCGTTAGGCGTCATACAGTAAAATATGCCATAAATCGTGTATTAAATAATCTGAGATCAATACCTCTTTTCCTTGGAGAAGTGTTCCGCCGGTACTTTCGAGTGAGACAGGCCCCAAATTCGATTCAGTCAAATGAAGGTATTAGACAAGCGGCCGCTCCAAACTCCCATGCCGGTCCGGACTGTGGCTCAGGGTGATGACGTCACAGACGCCGCCGTGGTAATGGCAAAATTAGACAGAAAGGTCATGCGGTGACTGGGTGCAATGCCTCAAATTGGCAATGAATCGATTGCCACAATCCAGCATACAAAAATAGAAAAGGCAGCACCAGCATTAAATTAAAAAAAAATTCACTTTATTCACTGACAGGCAAAACAGGTGTGACATAGAAAGAACGTCTGACGCGTTTCACGCCCCCTAGTGGCGTTTCATCAGAGACTACAGGTGTTCCTGAACATGGCCCTCTTATACTGGGACATATTAATTGCATATTTAACCCCTTAATGTCAAAAAACAAACAAACATTAAAAGTATATGTGTTTAACATAAAATATGCTACAGTGTACATTATCCTATATCCATTAAAACTGAATCAAATAGAAAGAACAGTTATTACATTTTATTTGCAGAGCTATTTTGGAGAATGACCTCTAATCATGTTGGTATCTGAATAATTGATTATTTCTCATATCCCCTATACATAAATTCTGGGGAATTATATTTGATAGATTTTTAAGATGGTATTACAAATATTAAGATACATACAATAAAGCTCTACAATAGACAAGAACTATTTTTGATACTAAAATGTATCTAGATAATTTTTCATAATGAGCAGGTCAGAGCCTGCAACTAACTGGTTGAATAAATACCAACAAGTTAAAGGTAGTTTTCCCTGTGGTCATTGTGTGTATTGCTCTTACATGCTGAAGTGTAAATCATTCTCAGCAAACACAGGCAAAAACTTTGAAATAAGATGTTTCTCCAATTGCAACACAGTAGGAGTAGTATATCTCTTGCAATGCTCCTGTCCCCTGTTCTATGTTGGAAAAACAAAACGCATGTTTAAGGACAGGGTACAGGAACATAGAGATGACATACTCGATGAAAGAGATACGAGTGTTGCTAGACATTTTAAGGATGCACACAACAGCAGTACTGTCTCTTTAAAATTTGTTGGGATAGATCAGGGACTCACAGGTGGCAGAGGAGGAGACAATAATAAATGTCTTCTAAATAAAGAAGCTAGATGGACATATGTGTTAAAAACAATGTCCCCACTTGGCCTAAATGAAAGAATTGAATTTAGGTCTTTCCTAGGTTAAAGAAATAAATAAATGACTAATTAACCTAGGTAGTCCGTAATAGTACATTCAACATCTTTAAAGTTTTCCCTTCAAGATGATCCTTTTTGTTTAATTTCTGCCATTCCCAAAAAGGCTAAATATACACATGAAGATAAGAATGCGCATCCAAAAATAATATTTGTAAACATTCTGCAACTTGTTATATAAAGTAAAAAATTAGAGGTTTGCAAAATTAATCTAATGAAGGCTCAGCACTTTTGGTCCTATTGATAGTGTTAAACCCATTTATTGTACAAATTCATTTAATCCTTTATTTTTTGTTTAAGCAATGTAAATAGTAACGATTTGTTTCAAACAATATATGCATGGGAATCTAGGTAACAGTGACGCCTGATGGCTATTCCCATTGGATAGCGTGTATACGCTCTAACTACTCCCGCAACATTGGCAACAGATTTAAAGGAAAGAATGCATCAACTTTGACTGACAGTCCTGACGAGGCCCTGACGCAAAGCATTGTGGGGCAAAACGCGCGTTGACACAGTCATTTGAAAATCAAGCAGCAGTAAGAAGTACCCGGTATGGTGTTGATTGATAACACTCAAGTTTCAGGAAGGAAGTGTGACAGAGGCGAATGAAAGTTGGTCTAATGAAGGTATTAGACAAGCGGCCGCTCCAAACTCCCATGCCGGTCCGGACTGTGGCTCAGGGTGATTAGGTCACAGACGCCACCGTGGTAATGGCAAAATTAGACCGAAAGGTCATGCGGTGACTGGGTGCAATGCCTCAAATTGGCAATGAATCGATTGCCACAATCCAGCATACAAAAATAGAAAAGGCAGCACCAGCATTAAATTAAAAAAAAATTCACTTTATTCACTTACAGGCAAAACAGGTGTGACATAGAAAGAACGTCTGACGCGTACCAACAGCTGGTAACACCATTTTACATGCGAGCTCGTGCCATCTGATTAAGGCAATTCCAAGAGGACAGTACATCAGGCTGCGAAGGAATACTAATGATGATTATATCTATTCCCAGCAGGCGGATGAACTCACTGAGAGATTGACCGCCAGAGGCTATGACCGTACAAAATTGGAAAAGACAAAATATGATGTGGGATTGTTGAAAATGAGGACTTTAACCATGGGAGGCAAAGACTCTTCTCTGCAATTCGATAATAGTATTGTTTTCACGACAGAATACACCAATCAGTTTTTTTATATAGTTGGAATATTGAAGAAGAATTTGTCAATATTAAGTGGTGATAATATTCTGCAAAACTATGTTTCGAATTGCAGGTTTGTGTCTAAAAAGCCTGTGACTTTGGCTGCTAAGCTAGCTCCCAGTATGGTCACTAGTAGTGATATCAATAGGGGAGAGAATTGGCTAAAAAAACAGGCTGTTACAAATGTGGAGCAAGAACATGTTTGACATGTGATATTATGGAAAGGGCCACTACATTTAGATCTACAGTAGATGGACAGGAGTATAATATTTCATTTTATGCTAACTGCAAAACTAAATTTGCAGTGTATTTGTTGGAATGCAAATTTTGCAAAATCCAATATGTAGGAAAAACGACGAGGGAGGTCAATGTGAGGGTAAGAGAACATGCCAATGATGTCAAAAACTATTGTAAAGACTCCACAGTGGCAAGGCATTTTAACCTATTTCATTTTACTATCGAAGGAAATTTTAGCGTTAAAATTATTGATGTGGCAAAGGTCCCTTTCAGAGGTGGGAATAGGTACAATCTTTTGGACAGGAAGGAATTATACTGGATTTACCAACTGAAAACCAGAATTCCTGATGGCCTAAACCTTGAATGGGACATAAGCTACTTCATATAATTATTAAAAAGGTAGTATTTGGCATAAGAACTGTCTTACTAAGTTACAATAAATAAAAAAGATATCATAAGAAGGAATCATGTAGTAATTTGACAGGTACCTTTCAGTCTCACATTTAAAGAATTGATTAGGAATATCCTACATAAATAGGTAGCTCATTATGAAAAATTATTTAGATACATTTTAGTATCAAAAATAGTTCTTGTCTATTGTAGAGCTTTATTGTATGTATCTTAATATTTGTAATACCATCTTAAAAATCTATCAAATATAATTCCCCAGAATTTATGTATAGGGGATATGAGAAATAATCAATTATTCAGATACCAACATGATTAGAGGTCATTCTCCAAGTGTTCTTTCTATTTGATTCAGTTTTAATGGATATAGGATAATGTACACTGTAGCATATTTTATGTTAAACACATATACTTTTAATGTTTGTTTGTTTTTTGACATTAAGGGGTTAAATATGCCATTAATATGTCCCAGTATAAGAGGGTCATGTTCAGGAATACCTGTAGTCTCTGATGAAACGCCACTAGGGGGCGTGAAACGCGTCAGACGTTCTTTCTATGTCACACCTGTTTTGCCTGTAAGTGAATAAAGTGATTTTTTTTTTAATTTAATGCTGGTGCTGCCTTTTCTATTTTTGTATGCTGAAAGTTGGTCTAGCCAGGAGTGAATCTCTAAGTTCAACTTGCACAGTTATGGTGTTAAGGAACCAGACGAGAAAATTGGGTGAGACGAATGCCGGATGCAAAGTCCCGGCTCACTTTTCTCTACGTTTCATGTTTGTGCCTAAAAATACCCGGTCTTTGCTGCCTGACATCTATCTTCACCTGGAAGAGGTTGTATGTGTTTTCCTTTTTCCTTTATTTCCGTCTTTGGAATAAGCCTGTTATTACTAACAAGAACTCATGGTTTATGAAAGCTGACATAGGAGGACGCTCTCACCTCGAACCTGTCAGCTGTTTTACTAATAACGGTACCGTTTATACATGAGCTCGTATGTTGCAATTGCATGAAAGAAAATATCTACATCATTACAGATAAGATCTGTGGAACTTTTGTTTACTTTGGGACATTTGTTTTGCACTTTAAATTTCCCATGTTTCTTTCATATTATGGTTATTGATGTATGCTACATTGAGTATATCGGTATATTGTACCCCATTATCATGAGTCATGTGATTATTTTAGGTCTTCCACTGCAGTGGCATATTTATGGTTCAGGATTACCTGCATTAATAAATGAGTTACTTATTAATTGGACCATCTGTGTGTGAGCCTCTGTTTGGAACAATGTTTCAGCTTTTCCTCTACATATTAGATTAAGAGAAGTTTTTCTGAGTGCTGCAATCCCCTACTTTCAACATAGCATCTTGTATAGCTCTGCTGTGTGTATCATATATTTACTCATATAAATATATCTGAATTAATATAAATATTTTTGGGGTCTGCACCAGGACCTGGTCTAGCTAGCGCTATCCAGGTTTTTTCAAGTGTTTCAGGCAGTTTACCTGTAAATGATAATCAAGGCGCCTGACTTCCATATTTCTCTCCCTAATTTCAGATTAACTCATATATATATATATATATATATATATATATATATATATATATATATTTATATATATATATATATATATATATATATATATGCATTGTTTAAGTAAATGGGCAAAGAAAATATATACATTCATTGGTGTCAGTGGGCTGGTATCACTTAACTACGGTGCCCAGTTACAGTCCTATCTGCTACTTGTCCCACACTGCCCTCCCATGGAACTGCCGCTATATGTGAACAGTGCACTGGCACTCAGAAAGGCCTGCCCGGTATTTCTTATGTGTTGAGTGGCAGGCCTGTCATAGTTTGCAGTGGGGGCATTTCAGGAATTAGCTGGGCAGTGCAGGGGGGTGTAAGTTAGCTGTGACATATGTGTAGGTGGTCAGTGGGAGGTAGCAAGGCAGAGGAAGGTGAGTGTAGGTTAGGGATGACAAATTTATAGGCATTCAGGGGAAGTTAGCATGCTAGTGGGAGTAGCCTGCACTTTGCTATCAACACAAGATCAATATGTTCAAAGCCATAAAGTGCAGGTTGTGAGGAGTGTAGTGGCCATGTTTGTCTCACTAGCTTATTAGCTGCCGAGAAAACATTGCCTGAGATAGTTAGTGTAGGTGTAAATGAAATGAGGTTCCCAAAGTAATATTTGAAGTGTGCTTATACATAAACTAATTTTAGTTTTTGTGAGCGCACTGTTTGCACCGTGTAGACACACTTTGAATAGGCCCCACCTGCAGTAAAATGCCAACGTGCGTGATGTTGGTGATGTGGGCAGTGACTTCATGCTCCCATTGACTTTTATGGGAGAGACATTTCTGCTCATAATCATTGCTTGGACACGCCCCTTTTCTTAGAATATTTCGACAGACCATCGGGCTTTAATGCTGACGAGGCCATAAAAGCAGTTTCCTGATTGATGGTCTGTCAATGTTTTGAACATCGGGGCCTAAATGTGTGCTGCAATTTTGTCCTATGTGATAACTTGCAGGATGTATTATTTACTACAGTGTTACCCTATTTGTATTTTGATCACTGTGGGTGTTTAACCGAAGAGTAAGAAGTTGTTTCTTTTGGGTGCTGTCATATGATATTGAAATTTTTATGACTGTTTTTGATTCAAATATTTCCGTTTTTTTTTTTTTTTTCCCTTTAAAAATATTTGTTCCCACTCTCTCCTTGTTGAAACTCATGTCTAGTTTTGCCTATTTTGTTCAAACACATATCTACTGTTAAAAATATATATACAAACGGTGTGACCTGGTCACACAGGGGGGCGCTAAAATATGCTATATGAAAGGTAAAATAGTGTCGGATTGGCACGTCTGTAATAAGCAGTATAGAACAAACGGAAATAAATGTTATATACAAATTGGAATGATTCTTAAAATGCCATTGGCATATAAAACAAAGTATAATGTCCTTGGTATGGTATAAGCTGCTTTTCAAGTGGTGGCTGCCTCCTCCTCACTGGCAGGTCCAGGTGATACTATAATAAAAGGAAAAGAACAGAGGGGCGCCTCATGTGATGTATCATCAGATATAAACACAATGAATTCAAAAGATAGCCATATCAGTGTGTTCTTGGAGTATGTAAGTACCCATTTGGCTATCTTTTGAATTCATTGTGTTTACATCTGACGATATATCACATGAGGCGCCCCTCTGTTCTTCTCCTTTTTGTACATATCTACTGTTGCCTATTTATAGCATTTGCTTGTGAACCATATGAGTTCTAAAGATGCACTATTCTTTTAGTTCTGAAAAGACAACGTCAGTCAACCTATAAAATAGACTAACCATAGCAGTCCAAGTGACCTCCTTTTTTATCACAGTGAAAATCTTTAATGAAAGTGGGGGTATACACATCGCAAAGGATCACTTAAAAATATGATTACGTTTCGAAGATCAGCAAATGTATGATACAATTAATATAAAACAATTAAAGGAAAAACAGGTGTTGAGCTGCTGTATTAGTATATGGCCTCTAGTTATCAAGCCGTCAACCTCAAATACGCTGATATTCCGCAGCGTTTTTGTGGTGAGGCTGATTCGCTGTAGTTATCAAGCACTACAGCCCGGCAAAAGTAGAATTTTGTGACGTAAGCTCAGTCCGACACATATCGATTCTTACGTCACTCCAGATGTTCCGAACTCAAGTTCGGCACAATCTGGCTACTTTTGCTAGTTATCAAATGACTAGCAGGTATGCTCGGCACTTTTCCGGTCCAGCATACCTGGTTTTTAATCCGCCGCCCTGGAGGCGGCGGATCCCATAGGAATCAATGGGAGTCTGACCATAGCGAAAGTTCATGTTCGCTGCTGCCTAACATCTCATTGATTCCTATGGGAAACGTCTGCACCTAACACCCTAACATGTACCCCGAGTCTAAACACCCTAATCTGCTCCCCTTACACCGCCGCAACTAAATAAATGTATTACCCCCTATACTGCCGCTCCCAGAGCCCACCGCCACTCTAATAAACTTATTAACCCCTAAACCGCCGCTCCCGGACCCCGCCGCCACCTACATAATACCTATTAACCCCTATCCTGCCCCCCCTACACCGTTGCCACCTATAATAAATTTATTAACCCCTATCCTGCCAATCCCGTACCACGTCGCAACTAAATAAATTGTTTAACCCCTAAACCGCCGCTCCCGGACCCCACCACAACCTATATTAAACTTATTAACCCCTTATCTGCCCCCCCTACACCACCTATAATAAATTTATTAACCCCTATCCTGCCCCCCTATACCGCCGCCATCTATATTTAACTAATTAACCCCTAAACCTAACCCTAACCCTAACACCCCCCTAACTTACATATTATTTTAATAAATCTAAATAAAATTACTATTATTAACTAAATTAATCCTATTTAAAACTAAATACTTACCTATAAAATAAACCCTAATATAGCTACAATATAACTAATAATTATATTGTATCTATTTTAGGATTTATTTTTATTTTACAGGGAAATTTCTATTTATTTTAACTAGGCACAATAGCTATTAAATAGTTATTAACTATTTCATAGCTACGTAGTTAAAATAAAGACAAATTTACTTGTAAAATAAAAACTAACCTAAGTTACAATTACACCTAACACTACATTATCATTAAATAAATTATTCCTATTTTAAACTACCTAGCTAAAAGAAATACAAAATTACCTGTAAAATAAATCCTAACCTAAGTTACAATTAAACCTAACACTACACTATCAATAAATAAATTAAATTAATTATCTACAAATACCTACAATTAAATACAATTAAATAAACTAACTAAAGTACAAAAAAAACTAAGTTACAAAAAATAAAAAAATTACAAGATTTTTAAGTTAATTACACCTAATCTAAGCCCCCTAATAAAATAACAAAGCCCCCCAAAATAAAAAAAATGCCCTACCCTACTCTAAATTACGAAAGTTAACAGCTCTATTACCTTACCAGACCTTAAAAGGGCCTTTTGGAGGGCATGCCCCAAAGAAATCAGCTCTTTTAAAAAAAAAACACAATACCACTAGTGATGTCGTGAATAGTTCGCTGGCGAATAGTTCCCGGCGAACATAGCATGTTCGCGTTCGCCGCAGCGGGCGAACATATGCGATGATCAATCCGCCCCTTATTCGTCATCATTGAGTAATACTTTGACCCTGTACCTCACAGTCAGCAGACACATTCCAGCCAATCAGCAGCAGACCCTCCTACCTCCTGGACAGCATCCATTTTAGATTCATTCGGAAGCTGCATTGTTAGTGAGAGGAGGGACAGTGTAGCTGCTGCTGATTTAATAGGGAAATCAATAGCTAGGCTAGTGTATTCAGTATCCACTACAGTCCTGAAGGACTCATCTGATCGCTGCTGTAAGGACAGCACCCCAAAAAGCCCTTTTTAGGGCTAGAACATCAGTCTGCTTTTTTTTTCCCTGTGTAATCTAATTGCAGTTGCCTGCCTGCCAGCGTGTGTGTCAGGCTCACAGCGTATACTGTGCCCATTTGCCCAGTGCCACCTCTCATATCTGGTGTAACAGTAGTGCAGATTTAAAAAAAAAAAAACACTTTTTTGACTGTGTTAAATAATAGCAGTCAGTTTCCTTCACACGTGTGCGTTTAAGTGCTTGCCTGCCAGGACACAGTGTAACCCCAGTGCAACTCATATCTGGTGTAACAGTAGTGTAGATTTAAAAAAAACAACACTTTTTTGACTGTGTTAAATAATAGCAGTCAGTTTCCTTTACACGTGTGCGTTTCAGGGCCTGCCTGCCAGGGCACAGTGTCACCCCAGTGCAACTCATATCTGGTGTAACAGTAGTGTAGATTTAAAAAAAACAACACTATTTGACTGTGTTAAATAATAGCAGTCAGTTTCCTTCACGCATGTGCATTTCAGGGCCTGCCTGCCAGGGCACAGTGTCACCCCAATGCAACTCATATCTGGTGTAACAGTAGTGTAGATTTAAAAAAAAAAAACACTTTTTTGACTGTGTTAAATAATAGCAGTCAGTTTCCTTCACACGTGTGCGTTTAAGTGCCTGCCTGCCTGCCCAGGGCCGGACTGGGAATAAAAAGCAGCCCTGGAAAAAAATTAAAAACCAGCCCTATATTTCATCGAGACACACACACACACACACACACATATATATGTGTGTGTGTGCTGTGTGTGTTTTATATATATATATATATATATATATGTGAGTGCATATATATATATATATATGTATATATGTGTGTGTGTGTGTGTGTGTGTGTGTATGTGTATATATATATATATATATACACACATATACATATATACTGTATATATATATATATATATATATATATATATATACAGGGAGTGCAGAATTATTAGGCAAATGAGTATTTTGACCACATCATCGTCTTTATGCATGTTGTCTTACTCCAAGCTGTATAGGCTCGAAAGCCTACTACCAATTAAGCATATTAGGTGATGTGCATCTCTGTAATGAGAAGGGGTGTGGTCTAATGACATCAACACCCTATATCAGGTGTGCATAATTATTAGGCAACTTCCTTTCCTTTGGCAAAATGGGTCAAAAGAAGGACTTGACAGGCTCAGAAAAGTCAAAAATAGTGAGATATCTTGCAGAGGGATGCAGCACTCTTAAAATTGCAAAGCTTCTGAAGCGTGATCATCGAACAATCAAGCGTTTCATTCAAAATAGTCAACAGGGTCTCAAGAAGCGTGTGGAAAAACCAAGGTGCAAAATAACTGCCCATGAACTGAGAAAAGTCAAGCGTGCAGCTGCCAAGATGCCACTTGCCACCAGTTTGGCCATATTTCAGAGCTATTAATAAGGAGAGGGACAGGAAAAGAGAGGCATATTGGGCACACTTATAAGGGTCAAAACCAGTACTATATTGCTGTGTGGTGTGTCGTGTGTTGATTTAAAACTTAACTTTTATATCAATTTAGGTAAAAAAGATGTGTGGAAATTTCCACCAGTGAGTGTATAAAATATTATTAAAATTGTGTCCGAGTGATCCTCGGTACGCAAAAGCTCCTCTCAATTGTGATACAGTGATCAGTCTGTATCACACTGTCCTGTTTGGGTAATAGGTTCTACAAAATAGATACAGATATCTTTAACTTAACTATTATTCACGACAAATTTTAAACCCTAATATGTAAATAAACACATAGTTTAAATAATGTGTCTAACCAACAATAATATAGAACCATACAAGATAACCATTATTCTAACAAATTTGCAAATATTGTCTATAATGACTTTGACTTTATTAGCACGGATACTGTGTCACACTAGAACTATGGATCCTACTATATAAAGACACAAACGTCTAATTTGAACTGCAAATTCATGCCTCTTTAAGATTAAGATGTAGTTATAAACTATGCAGTATAGATATATCCAATTCAGACTGTAACTTACCCTCATAACAACCAATGCGTAAATAATAGGAATGTTATAATGGATAATCGCTCCGTTTGTTTATATATCAGAATCACACATATGTAGAAGTGTATCATTATTAATGATGACAATTAAAACGCAATTGAGTCAAAATCCTGAAATAAATATATAAAATACCCCACTATGAAAGTTAGCAGAAAGAGCAAAAAGATGGCTGTGTTAAAATAAGAATGAAAAATGCCATGATCTCTGAACTGTGATAAAACAAAAATGGGGAATTATCATGCTCTCAGGTTTGGCGATCACGCAACATATACTGTCAAATCTTACAAATACATGCTTTGATGCTCATTAGATATCGAATAAGAAACACAGGTGACAATCAAAATCCTTGCTGATCGCTCTATATACATGTCAGCACAGTCTGACATGTAAACAATAACATAAGATAACCAACCCATTGGATAACGTCAATCGACACACCCCTGTGTTTTACAGGCTACAGCTGACCATCACGTCATCTCATCATCGTTACACTGCGAGATGTTAGAGAGCAGCCGATTGGCTGACTTTGATTGACAAGAATGCAATCGGCCACGGGATTGGCCGATGATCCTTTAAAAACAGTGTGTGGCGGTCGGGCTGGACGCCTCTGAAAAAGCAGTTGCGAAACGCGCGTAAGGCGTTTGCACTGCTCCTCTCATATAGTCCGTTTGGTGTAATAATAATTGTTGGCCTCTTTTAGGCATTTTTTCTTTAACTTAAAAACTTAAAATCTAAAAACTAGTAAATCAACCATAGCGAGTATTAGCCTACAAACAATATTGATTTAGGCTTAGTTAGCCACATCCTTTGTGGAGCATACTGTTTAACTTTAGGCTATCGCTATGGATAGATTACTTTAAGTGCCATCTGAACCTAGGTAATAATAGTGGTCAAGTACAATTTCAGCGCTTACTTACTTAAGCGACATCTATAGCCTAAAATCTAATAGCCTTGGCTATTTTAGCCTCACAATATAATTGCATATAATTTAGGCTGTAGATACATATAAGCCTGTATTAAGGGCAACTTGACTTGGTACAACCGCTGTAATATACGTTTCCCTGTATAAACCTCTAACCGAATTATATTAAAAACGGAAGTTCAGACAGTACATCTATATATAAGAGAAACAGTAACAATCACATTGTTAGCAGCGCAAACATACAATTCTTTTCTCTGACTTATCTTTTGTGTAAAATCAGTCTGATATACAGGTGTTTACCATAACTTCATTATAAATCACTAGAACCCAATTGTCTGTACACAATTTCCAAGTCACTAATATTTATAAATAACACTGTACTATTGCTTGGAATAAAAGCATAAAAGACGATGCTGTGGTATCATTATACCCCTATATAAATCAAGCAGTGGTTGGAATCAACAATTAGCGTGTGTTATTCTTACACCAACCTATGGTTTTGGCATACACCTCTGTCGTGAATAATATTTAAGTTAAAGATATCTGTATCTATTTTGTAGAACCTATTACCCAAACAGGACAGTGTGATACAGACTGATCACTGTATCACAATTGAGAGGAGCTTTTGCGTACCGAGGATCACTCGGACACAATTTTAATAATATTTTATACACTCACTGGTGGAAATTTCCACAAATCTTTTTTACCTAAATTGATATAAAAGTTAAGTTTTAAATCAACACACGACACACCACACAGCAATATAGTTCTGGTTTTGACCCTTATAAGTGTGCCCGATATGCCTCTCTTTTCCTGTCCCTCTCCTTATTAATAATTCTAATTATTTGGCATAAGGCACTACCTA